>NC_090757.1:14405484-14412984 GCF_036898095.1 Palaemon carinicauda
AAATGTTACTATTGAACTCACCATCCTCAAAAACCCCCATTTAGATCCAGAGAACGTGTTTCTAGCCCTTCTAGAAGTCATTTTAGTCCAGACTCAAGTTAATCTTTCAGACTCAAGTTAAAAACCCCGAGCAGGGGACGTTCCAGTCCTTCCTTAAAGGAGTCTATGTGCGCTACAGAACATTATTTTCACCGCCTTGAAATGGAAAGAATTGACTTTATGAATTTGGGGAATATAGCCTGAGACACTGGGGATAGGAAGGCCATTGGGCCCCCATGAACAACTGGGAAAACCAGCATTTTTAGCTTAAAGTAAAACATAAAGAAGTTAGACAGCAAAATGGAAAAAAAGGAAGCGGGAATGGAGGTATGGAAAAAGTTTGTTGTCATTGACACATTACCATTCCAAAGATTAATCTCTATTCTCACTTGAATTTGAACTTATATTTTTTCCTTCATCCATATAGACATTCATTAATCCCTCTGCTTTGTATTCATTAAACCTCACATCCTTAGTCCAGCCAACATTCCCTTTTAACTTTCCTCTCTTAAATCCAGTCTTAAATTCGGTGATCATTCTTTGCATCTTCGGTCTTTCAAGTATTTATGTATTTTTAATCTTAAGTAGCTCAACTTTCTACGCCTAATTACTCCATCATTTTACATACTTGCATCTATACACCAACTTGCACTTATACACTCAACATCTCTTTTATTGTTCTCATATTATAGTCATCAGAGTTATTTTCACACAACTGTGGAGTATAACATCATCTGGGATACGCTATGGAACCATGTAGTGACACTTCCATCCACATTGCACTTTCATCATAGTTAATTCTTGTAGCATATAAATGATCTTCAACAGAACGCATCTTCAGCATCATCCTCAATGTTCCTTAGTCAATACAACGACATCCATCTTTATATTACTTTTCAAATGGCTATTACCTTGCAAAAACTGCTCTCTAACTCGATTCTTTAGTAAAAGCTATTATATAAATATTTCTTCCTATAATGGATGATTTTGTTTGTCTTAAACAAATGCAACCTTACTAACTTTCTCCTTACACAAAGAGAGTTATTGGGTCCTTTGACTTGCCAGATGGTACTACACTGGATCCCTACTCTGGTTACGGCTCTTTTTTTTTTTATTACACACACACACACACACACACACACCCCAGAGTCTGGCATATTCTATACACAGTATCCTCTTTCCTCATACAACTGACATCACTATATTAACCAAAAGAGTATTCTATGTTCAAGGGGTCAACTACAGCACTGTACTTGTTCAGTGGGTACTTTCTGCTTGGGAAGGGTAGAAGAGACTCTCTAGCTATGGTAAGCAGCTCTTCTAGGAGGACGCTCCAAACCCTAAACATTGTTCTTTAGCTTTGGGTAGTGCCATAGCATTCTGGTTTTCCAAATAGGGCTGTAGCTTAGCTGATAATAATAATAATAATAATAATAATAATAATAATAATAATAATAATAATAATAACAATAAATGCAGACCTATTCCTTGATATGTAAAGATATCTAGCTTAGGCATTCTTATTCTCTTATCACTATATATATATATATATATATATATATATATATATATATATATATATATATATATATTATACACATATATATATGTATGTATGTATATATACATATGTATATCCTCATCATGTCCTCCTACAACTATTGCCGCAAAGGGCCTCGGTTAGATTTCGCCAGTCGTCTCTATCCTGAGCTTTTAAATCAATGCATCTCCATTCATCATCTCCTACTTCACGCTTCACAGTCCTTAGTCAAGTAGGCCTAGATCTTCCAACTCTTCTAGCGCCTTGTGGAGCCCAGTTGAAAGTTTGGTGAACTAATTTTTCTTGGTGAGTTCGACGAGCTCTTGGTGAGTTCACGAGCATGCCCAAACCATCTCTATCTACCCCTCACCGTGGTCTCATCCACACAAGACACTCAAGTAATCTCTCTTATAGTTTCATTTCTAATCCTGTCCTGCCATTCAACTCCAATTATTCCTTTGAGGGCTTTGTTGTCAAATTTACAAAAATCTGTTGGATATTGTTTCACTGTCATACCACGACTCATATCCATACAACAACACCTATCTCACTAAACTGATATATAGCCTGATTTTTATAAGTAATTTCAGGCGATATGATTTCCAAATTTTACTTAACCTAACCATTATCTGATTTTCTTTTTTCAATCATTCATTAAACTCCAATTCTAAAGATAGGCATGTATAATTACGTGTGTGTATGTATGTATGTATGTATGTATGTATGTATGTATATATGTATATATATATATATATATATATATATATATATATATATATATATATATATATATATATATATATATATTAGAGAACTATGATCTCTAATACATATGCATATATACACAAAATTCTTCATGTCTGTCTGTCTATCTATCTACATATACATATATATTTTATATATACCTGTATATATATATATATATATATACATAATGTATATATATATATATATATATATATATATATATATACATAATGTATATATATATATATATATATATATATATATATATATATATATATATATATATATATATATACACATAATGTATATATATATATGGCAAAAAAGGGAAAATAGATAAAATACACTTATACAGAACATACTGAGGATTAAGTTGAATAATTCATTGTTTTTCCTCTTTCTTTCAGTACAAGTTTCTAAAAAACCCACATGGTTCTTCACACCTTATTCACTCCGAAACCCCCCCCCCCCCCTGCACGAAAAACAGGTTTCCCTCCCTCACGAAGAAACTGTCAAGGTATATCTCGAGTTGCGAACCAAAACTTGAAAGAAATCACATTCAAAATGCTCACAGGCTTCTTATCAAAGAATGCCGAATTAAAGTGTACATAACATATTTGCATTTATAAACCTTTTAGAAATGTTTGTTTCAAGTTTCTTCGTCTTATCACTTTTCACTTTTTCATATTTTAATATATTTTTATAATCATATGCTTATATGTATTACATGTGTTATATATATTATTTAGTTGGGAAAAGTACCGATGTAGAAATTCTTTAGAAATTCTTGAGATATTTAAAAGTGAGAATTTTAATCGAAATTGATTTAGTTTTAAGAAAATGTGATAGAAAATATAATACAATATAAATATAATTTTAGCTAAACCCAAAGAATATCTCATCATGCAAATAAAGAAAAGAGTAAGAAATATTTACATAGCCAACAATATAACAAAAGAAAATTACACTGCCCAACAGTATCATAATTATTATTATTATCATTAAATGCTAATCTACAACCCAAGTAGGAAAAGCAGGATGCTATAAGCCCAGGGGCCCCAACAGGGAAAATAGCCCAGTGAGGAAAGGAAACAAGGAAAAATAAAATATTTCAAGAACAGTAACAACATTAAAATAAATATTTCCTATATAAACAATAAAAACTTTAACAAAACAAGAGGAAGAGAAACCAGATAGGACAGTGCCCGAGTGTACTCTCAAGCGAGAGAACTCTAACCCAAGACAGTGGAAGACCATGGTACAGAGGCTATGGCACTACCCAAGACTAGGGAACAATGGTTTGATTTTGGAGTGTCCTTCTCCTAGAAGAGCTGCTTACCTTAGCTAATGAGTCTCTTCTACCCTTACCAAGAGGAAAGTAAAGCCACTGCACAATTACAGTGCAGTAGTTAAGCCCCTGAGAGAAGAATTGTTTGGTAATCTCAGTGTTGTCGGGTGTATAAGGACAGAGGAGAATCTGTAAAGAATAGGCCAGACTATTCGGTGTGTGTGTGTGTGTGTGTGTGTGTGTGTGTAGGCAAAGGGAAAGAATCGTAACCAGAGAGAAGGATCCAACGTAGTACTGTCTGGCCAGTCAAAGGACCCCATAACTCTAGCGGTAGTATCTCAACAGGCGGCTGGTGCCCTGGCCAACCTACTATCTATAACTTGATTAACGCCACGATTTGAATATGTTTACCAATAGGATACTTCCTATATACTCTTCTTAATATTGCTTTAATCAATGTGTGAATAAATATCTTCGAGGGGATTATCTGGTTCTGTTCTCAGATACATAATATTCCAGTTACAAAATTATGCATATTCACACCTGTTATAATATATTGTACAGAATCCAAAATGAACACAAGCTCGCCGTGGGGGCTACATGGAAAATGTACATAGGTAACTAGGTGAGCGTGCGCGCACGCTTGATATCATTCTTGCCACATAGGATTAAAACTTGTTACGAGGCAGTTTTTATAAAGATTTAATAGGGAACAATAGCATAATCCGGGATCACAGTCAACTTCATTTTAAAACGACTGTAAAATTATCACTTCTTTCGTGTGTGTGTGTGTGTGTGTGTGTGTGTGTATATATATATATACATACATACATACTATATATATATATATATATATATATATATATATATATATATATATATATATATATTTATATATATATATATATATATATATATATATATATATATATATATATATATATATATATATCGAATTTGATTACACTTTCTTTACTTAACATGATACAACCAATATGTTTATTGTAAAAAAAATAATAATAGCCAGCAGATAAAAAAATAGGTTATTAAACAACTATTAAAAAATTAGATTAGCATCCAACTAGTGGAAAATGGGGCAGTTACCCATTACATGGAAAATTGGGCCGACAAGCAGCAGGTTGAATATTGCATTAATAGCCAACAAAGGGAAAATTGGGCCTGTACCCACCACGTCGAAAATTGGGTTGGTAAGCACCAAGAGGAAAATTGGCAAGTAACAAGATAAAAATAGGGTTAATAGCGAGCAGGTCAAAAATGGCATTGGTAGGTAGCAGGTCAAACTCCGTGTCACTAATTCTCTTCGAAGTATTTATATTCTCTCTTCATCAAGGGAGAAACCAGTTCAAGTCGTTCTGACTGGACCGAGACCTGCAAAAGGCTACCTTGGCTTTTGAGATAGAGAAAACCCCGGGAGATCGGTCAGCTGATCTCGACCAGAAGGAGAATAGAGTTTGACCGATCGAGGTCCTTTCACGTCCAAGTTTGAAATTTCATAACAATGCATTAAAGCAAACTGCAGTCATGCCGACCTTCTGCTTCATAATAGCCTGTTTGTTGAAGCTTTGAGAAAAGAAGTCGACCTTTTTTTTGTGAGGGAAGAATGTAAGAATGAGTGTTTTCTTCAATGTACAGCGATGACTCAGCTTCTAGAGATGTAAATATGATTTCTGGATTATTCTAATTTTCAGGTGGAATGGAATGATTGAAATACCATTTATGGCAGTGGCGCTTCGATGGTGTTACTTAATGATTCTTTCCCACGAGTAATTCGGGGTTGCCTCCTCAAAGGGAACATTTGCCTTATGTCTCTGGGCTTACAGCATCCTGCTTTTCCAACTTCACTGTTAAAAAGCCGTAATTTAGATCGGAAATTCTCCGTAAAAATCTATTGGTCTCAGCCGTATTTCAGTAAATTACAGGCGACCGTAATTTTACTTTACTTCCTTATTATCCGTTTCATGTTGGTGACCGGACGTCAATATATCCGTTTTAAAAACGGTAAATGCCTGGCAACATTTATTAGTCTTTTTATGTTTTTTTTTTCTTCTTTTTTGCGACAATTTTAACTCTGTATGGTTGTAGCTTAGAAAGTAATAATAATAATAATAATAATAATAATAATAATAATAATAATAATAATAATAATAATAATAATAATAGATAAATTTCTTATCATACGAGCACCAAGCATTCGTTATGAGATCAGTGGCGATGTTATTAACAAGGTTTAGAAATTTATTACGAGCATGTTATCTAATTGTAAGATATAATTACTGGGCGCTCTTATTACATTCAGATATTTAATGTTTTTTTAAGTGCCGTATGTTGAATTATTCCAGTTTAAAGAATCAAATTTAGGAGGTTCCTTTTATACAGCTAATGTATAAGCTTTTAAATGTGACGGGAATTCATGAATAATTGAAAGGAGTACAATAAATAAAAAAAGTATACAGATACCCAAGATGGAAATCAAGGATGGAAAGAAACCCTGATCTCTACTATATTTCAAGGGTATTTTCCATTACTTTATCTCATTTAATTATGGTAATTAAAAGTACTAATCAACAAAAAGTTCACTCGAAGACGTTGCTTATTTTCTCCAGCATAAAGTGATACCATATTTTTGTGTGAAAATCAGTCACATTTCTTTCATCAAAACTCAAACTTATTTCTCATAGTTCTTGTTCAACATTTGATATTTCTTTTTCTTTTACATTTCCGTATTTTCTTTACTATTCCATGCGTAATTATTACCAAAAAAGAAATTATATAATTTCGTCAGAAGTAATTTCTTAAAAAAATATTCTTTTATAATCTTTATGACATCCTTTCAAAAAAAAAAAAAAAAAAAAATCAGAAATTATTACTTTTTAACCATACGTCAAGTGCAACTCACTGCAGATTTGGCTCTCTGCAATCTAAAATAAAGAAAAATTAATATTACTTGGTTTTATCAATAATCATAAATACCAGATTTCTTCAGAGCCAATTCTAAATTATACATGAAATCTTTTTCTGAACCTTTCACAAGCAGCCGAGGTCAAATAGAATTTAACTTGATTTAGCACATAAAAATAAATCCCAATTCGTGTATAGGGATCAAGAAGCAGTAAAGACCTAATGAAACTTTACATCGCATTGCATAATCACCATCTCGTATCTTTGGCACAAGCAAGCTGTTCTGTCCAGTGCCGACGCCATCCGCCGCATCCGAGTACAAGCAAAACCTCTTTGGCCCATGATATTGGGTTAACCTCTATCGACCAGAGGTCACGCTCTGTCAACAATCTTCGGCCAGTTTGAAAAGCGATAGCATCATCTGCCAGCTGCATTAGTTCCAGTGACTTGATACTTGGCGTAAGTGTATCCAGGAAGGAAAAAGGATTTGGAAAATTGGTAGCATTTAATATCCTAAATGGAGCGGATGTTAGTGGTGTTCATGTGGCAATGCTTCTGTCTTCTGGCTTCACAAAATCTCTCTCTCTCTCTCTCTCTCTCTCTCTCTCTCTCTCTCTCTCTCTCTCTAATTCTCAAGTATTAATATTTGAAGATTAGTTTTACAAGTCCACTTAAATTTTGTTAACCTTGACTTTACAATAAATTGTTGATAGTTAATTTTTCCTTTAAATTAATACACTTCTAATAAAATAATATTTCTTTATAATTTTCCTATACTAGTTATGTATTTGACATTTTCACATACAGGATCCTGACAATAGAGGATTCCCTGCTTGTTATTAAGGAGCAATATGGCTTTTCAAGCAATATTTAAATTGAAGAAGTAGCCTACATTTAAAACTTTAGTTAATCGATTCAATTAGTATTTAGCTATTTTCACAACTCCTTAGCATGTCAATTTCCACAA
>NC_090757.1:14425484-14435484 GCF_036898095.1 Palaemon carinicauda
GCAATGGAGTGATATTACGGTCACCAACCTGTAAAAGATAATAACAAAGTATGGTACAAATTACGGTCGCCTTTATTTTAATGAAATACGGCTAAGAGCAGAATATTTTTACGGGGAATTACTAATTATAATCACATTTTTTTTTAAGAGTTGGCATTGTGACGCAGGCTAATTGATTAAGGGTTACGACATTTGTCATAGAATTAACATTTGTTATTCAAGTTCTCCCTTTTTTCATATATGGCTTCATTTCGTTAGACATCGATCACAGTGCCTATTAGCAAAAAATAAATTAAATGGCTACTCCCTGTTGGTTCATGATATTTATTACTATACTTGAGCTAATGGACGGTATTCATAAAGAAAAGGATATGCTTATACTTGCAAAATATGAAGGAAATCCTTCTACTTGTATTCATAAACATTTCAAGCAAAAGCTTCTACTTTTAGAGCAAAAGCATATCCTTATAATCACATAAAAGTAAATGGTTATACATAAAGAAGACCCTTTACTTCATATAAAGAGCATATGCTTCGAAAAAGCTGAGTCTGGTCAGTAGCAGACTGCAGTTCGAAGAGAAAGGTTGTTCTGTCCGATTCTCAGCACGATGGCAGATTTTGTGGATGTGAGGCATTTTAAACAATACATGCCCCGTTAACCCATACTTGATAGTGATTTCAAGATGTTATTCCGTTTTGAAGAACAAAATGTACAGTGGCTTGCGGACAGATATCTTGTCCACACCTGGAATCTCGATGAAATATCAAGGTTAAGCCATAACTTGGTGATATGCAATTTACATTTGCTTTTGCATGTATAAACAGTTGGGAGAATACGAAGGCTGCTGTATTTAGGGATGTATGTATGTACAAACAGTATATCTGTATGTATATGTATGTATATGTATGTGTATTATATATATATATATATATATATATATATATATATATATATATATATATATATGTATATATATATATTTATATATATATATATATATATATATATATATATATACATATATATATATATATATATACATATATATATGTGTGTGTGTGTGTACAGTACATGCAAATATACTGTATCCATATAATGTATAAATATAGTTTATATATATATATATATATATATATATATATATATATATATATATATATATATATATATTATATACATATATATATATATATATATATATATATATATATATATATATATATATATATTATGTATATGTATATGTATGTATATATATATATATATATCATATATATATATATGTAAATGTATGTATATATTATATATATGAATATGTATGTATATATTATATATATGTATATGTATGTATATATTATACATATATGTATATGTATATATATGTCTGTGTATATATATACATCGTATAAATATACATATATACACAGAATATTCATATACTGCAGAAGCTTATATACATGCATGTCTATACACATGTATAAACTATATATATATATATATATATATATATATATATATATATATATATATATATATATATATATATATATATATATATATATATATATATCGATTCGTACCAGAAATAATTTAGCTGAAATCAACTATTTCAATTAGGTTTGCTTTAAACCTCAATTACCCTTCGCCCTTCGTCCGGGTATCTTAAAGTTTCCTTCAAACTGCAAAGTTGAGCGTTTAGAGTCTTCAAAACGTTTCAACTCAAATCCATAAATCAAATCAAGTAGTTTATTATTATTAATGTAATTATTATTATCATTATTATTATTATTATTATTATTATTATTATTATTATTATTATTATTATTATTATTATTATTATTATTATTATTATTATTATTATTATTGTCGTTGTTGTTGTTGTTGTTGTTGTTATAAAACAAGAATGGAATTTTTCGCGAGTCCTAAAAGAATTCGGAAGAAAATCTTCTCGGATTTCCAAACGGCTTCAGAAGAAATGGCCATAGACTTAGCATGGAATTCTGAATTCCTCCAGAACGGAATCTCAGAACGGTATCGGAAGAAAACTTTCCCGGATTTCCAAATGGCTTCAGAAAAAATATCCATAGACTTACCATGGAATTCTGAATGCCTCCAGAACGGAATCTCAGAACGGTTTCGGAAGATAACTTTCCCGAATTTCCAAAAGTCTTCAAAGGACATAGCCGTATACTTAACATGGATTTCTGAATGACTCCAGAACTGAAATTTCCAGGAGCAGTCCTGAACATCTCCCCGAGCTTCAAATGACTTTTGAAGACCTGATCTTCATTTTTTCAAACGTAGCCTGCAACACCTCACATGATCTGTATGTAGCTGGCGAAATCTAACCAAGGATTGCGCGTCAATAGGAGTAAGAAGAAATGAGTTGATGACTGGGAGAAGGATTTCACTTAACTGACAGAGATCGCGTTCTGGCGAAATAGGAAGCTGCCGGTAAGAATTATGTGTTACGTCTTCGGAACACCATCAACTACAGATGGTTTTGGTTGCTGCCGAAGTTGCCGATCGTTCGTTTTATATCGCCCGACCTATAGAAAGACACGGGATCTTCTGTTAGCAGCTGAGCTTTGAAGATCATAATGTATGCGCCTTGAAGGATCCTTTGCTTGGGTTTTTGCGACGATGTCTTATTAAAGGAGACTCTTGGAAAAAGTACGAGGTTTTGTATCGGTGCAAAAACGGATTGCGGGGAATGAGGCTGGAGGCAGAATGGTTCAACTGAACGGTGAGTAACGTGTAGTTCTTCAACAAGATTGTCCCAAAATTCGCTATTGAAGTAAGGACATATCCAGACGACATTGGTAAATATATCATGTTGCTCGTCATTTACTTTGGCATGATAGTGTATGCGGAGAAATCGATAGTATTCATCTCTTTACTCACTGCCCAGATAGGTAATGAATAAATGCCTTCGATTTCCCTGAGGAATCTGACGAAGTGAGGAATCGCGGCACTGAAATCTCTTTTTAAATCTAGAAGGACACTGACGAACTAAGGAAAAGAGACAATAAAATCTCGAAAGACACCTAAAAATAGAGAGCCTCTACTGCTAGAAGTAAGGCACCTCAAAATATAGATCGAAGAGCCTCTAATGCTAAAAGTATGGAACCTAGAAATATATGTCAAAGAACTTCTAATGCTGGAAGTGTGGGAGCTAAAGAAAGAGGTCAAAGAACTTCTGTTAGAGGTGTGGGAGCTATAAAGAGAGGTCAAAGAACTTCTAATGCTTGAGGTAAGGGAGTTGAAAAGAGGTCAAAGAACTTCTAATGCTAGAGGTGTGGGAGCTAAAAAGAAGTCAAAGAACTTCTAATGCTAGAGGTGTGGGAGCTAAAAAGAGGTCAAAGAACTTCTAATGCTAGAGGTGTGGGAGCTAAAAAGAGGTCAAAGAACTTCTAATGCTAGAGGTGTGGGAGCTAAAAAGAAGTCAAAGAACTTCTAATGCTAGAGGTGTGGGAGCTAAAAAGAAGTCAAAGAACTTCTAATGCTAGAGGTGTGGGAGCTAAAAAGAGGTCAAAGAACTTCTAATGCTAGAGGTGTGGGAGCTAAAAAGAGGTCAAAGAACTTCAAATGCTAGAGGTGTGGGAGCTAAAAAGAAGACAAAGAACTTCTAATGCTAGTGGTGTGGGAGCTAAAAAGAGGTCAAAGAACTTCTAATGCTAGAGGTGTGGGAGCTAAAAAGAGGTCAAAGAACTTCTAATGCTAGAGGTGTGGGAGCTAAAAAGAGGTCAAAGAACCTCTAATGCTAGAGGTGTGGGAGCTAAAAAGAGGTCAAAGAACTTCTAATGCAAGGGGTGTGGGAGCTAAAAAGAGGTCAAAGATCTTCTAATGCAAGGGGTGTGGGAGCTAAAAAGAGGTCAAAGAACTTCTAATGCAAGGGGTGTGGGAGTTAAAAAGAGGTCAAAGAACTTCTAATGCAAGGGGTGTGAGAGCTAAAAAGAGGTCAAAGAACTTCTAATGCAAGGGGTGTGGGAGCTAAAAAGAGGTCAAAGAACTTCTAATGCAAGGGGTGGGGGAGCTAAAAAGAGGTCAAAGAACTTCTAATGCAAGGGATGGGGGAGCTAAAAAGAGGTCAAAGAACTTCTAATGCAAGGGGTGTGGGAGCTAAAAAGAGGTCAAAGAACTTCTAATGCAAGGGGTGTGTGAGCTAAAAAGAGGTCAAAGAACTTCTAATGCAAGGGGTGTGGGAGCTAAAAAGAGGTCAAAGAACTTCTAATGCAAGGGGTGGGGTAGCTAAAAAGAGGTCAAAGAACTTCTAATGCAAGGGATGGGGGAGCTAAAAAGAGGTCAAAGAACTTCTAATGCAAGGGGTGTGGGAGCTAAAAAGAGGTCAAAGAACTTCTAATGCAAGGGGTGTGGGAGCTAAAAAGAGGTCAAAGAACTTCTAATGCAAGGGGTGTGGGAGCTAAAAAGAGGTCAAAGAACTTCTAATGCAAGGGATGGGGGAGCTAAAAAGAGTTCAAAGAACTTCTAATGTAAGGGGTGGGGGAGCTAAAAAGAGGTCAAAGAACTTCTAATGCAAGGGGTGTGGGAGCTAAAAAGAGGTCAAAGAACTTCTAATGCAAGGGGTGGAGGAGCTAAAAAGAGGTCAAAGAACTTCTAATGCAAGGGGTGGGGAGCTAAAAAGAGGTCAAAGAACTTCTAATGCAAGGGGTGGGGAAGCTAAAAAGAGGTCAAAGAACTTCTAATGCAAGGGGTGTGGGAGCTAAAAAGAGGTCAAAGAACTTCTAATGCAAGGGGTGGGGTAGCTAAAAAGAGGTCAAAGAACTTCTAATGCAAGGGGTGGTGGATAGATGTCGCCAGCGAGGCTTTGGGGAAGACGCGGTGGCGTCTGTGTTCTTTCTGATGCGTAAACTTAACTAAATACAAGTAAAAACAGGGCATTAAATACGTACTATAAATACTAAACTTTCTTATCTTGACAGCACAAATGAAATCTTACAAGTTCCAACATGTAACTAAGCGCTCCCAAAACACGAGTCAACCTTTGACTTCTGCTTGGAGGATATCCTCGCAAGTAAAAGGTAATCATTATGAATATGGAAAGAAAGATTTGCTTATACTTCTACCTTTTGCTCCAGAGAATTACCTTGTACTTCTACCTTATGCTTACAAGGATATCCTTCCTTTTTATGAATACCTCCCAATGTCTACCAGTTTCAAATTATTTTTCCTCATTTCCTTTTTACGTAGTCATTTCAAAGTACAAAATAGCCTGCTATCCGAACATTGTGGACAAAATCATTAAGATGTGGACAGTATTACCAATTTTTTTTTTGGGGGGGGGGAATAGTAATTAATATACTATCATTTAGAGGCTTAAATGCATCCCAATTCATCAATAATGGATATCAACAATACAGCTCTTTTTAACGTCAGGGTTTAGTTTCCTAGTTTTGATACCAGTGTCCGTTAATTATTACCCCTATATCGAAAGCATAGAATATAGAAATTCCCTTGTCATGGCATTTGTGGACTATGAAAAAGCCTTTGATAGTGAGCACCAGCCAATTTTGTGAAGAGTCCTGTGTTATAATGGAATTCCTCTTAAATATGTAAATTTGATTAAGTCTGTTCATAAGCATATCAAGTGCAAAGTTAATGTTAATGGAGTCTTATCAAATGAATTTCCAGTGAACAGCGGGGTACTCCAAGGGAATATGTTGTCACCTATGTTGTTTATCCTCCTCATGGATTTTGAAATGCGTAGAACAGTCAAAGATGGTGGAGAAGAATTGGACTGGATTGGTGATAGAAATTTATCTGACATAGAGTATGCTGATGATGCGGTCCTTGATAGCAGAACACCACAGCATTTGCAATGCTTGCTTACCAGAATGCATGAAATATCACATGAGGTTGGGCCGAATATAGATAGAAGAAAGACCGAGATGTTGAGAATGGGGTATGCAATGGATCCTTCTCTCTGGTTACAGTTAACTTTCCTCTTTGCCTACACATACACCGAATAGTCTGGCATATTCTTAACAGATCCTCCTGTCTTCATATGTGTGACAACACTGAGTTAAACAAACAATTATTCTTCACCCAAGGGGTTAACTACTGCACTGTAATAATTGTTCAGTAGCTACTTTCCTCTTGGTGAGGGTAGAAGAGACTCTTTAGCTATGGTAAGCAGCTATTCTAGGAGAAGGACACTCCAAAATCAAACCATTGTTCTCTAGTCTTGGGTAGTGCCATAGCCTCTATACCATGGTCTTCCATTGTTTTGGGTTAGAGTTCTCTTGCTTAAGGATACACTCGGGCACGCAATTCTATCTAATTTCTCTTCCTCTTGTTTTGTTAACGTTTTTATAGTTTATGTATGAAATATTTATTCTAATGGTCCTCACTGTTCTTAAAAATTTCATATTTCCTTGTTTCCTTTCCTCACTGGGCTATTTCCCGGTTGGAGCCCCTGGGGTTATATCATCCTGCTTTTACAAATAGGGTTGTAGCATAGCAAGTAATAATAATAATAATAATAATAATAATAATAATAATAATAATAATAATAATAATAATAATAATAAAGGAAGATCAAATATCAATGGAAGGAGAAAGGATTGATGAGGTAGAATTATTCTAGTATTTAGGAACTATAATCTCCAACACAGGGTCTTTAGATTAGAGTTTAGTGAAAGATTGAAAAAAGCAAATCAGACAATCGCTAGGTTAAGTAAATTTAGGAAATCAAATTGCCTGAAATTACATATTTGGTAACAATTCTGACTGGGGATCGCCAGACTGGGGTTCGAGTCCCGGTCAAACTCGTTGATCTTGTAGTGGCTGCAATTTCAACATCCTTGTGAACTAAGGATGGGGGGTTTTGGGGAGCCTATAGATCTCCTGGCGAGTCATCAACAGCCATTACCTGGCTGTCTCTAGTCCTACCTTGGATGGGGAAGGGACTTGGATGCTGATTATATATGGTCAGCCTCAAGGGCATTGTCCTGCTAGAAGGGTAAAAGCACTGTTCCTTGTCTCTGCCATTCATGAGCTACCTTTAAAATCTTTATAGTTGGAGACATCTGTTAACTGCACAAAGTAGTGACGACACGATACATTATACACGACTTGAGGGTTTCCTACTTTATTTTTGTATACTACAATCATAACAATAATCGATAAATTATCATTATCATGCTATTAGGTAAAGGTTTTTCCAGCCACTAAGGAATATTACTTTAGGAGGTTGCAAGATGTGCACTGAAATCCATCATGGAATGTTTCATACAAAACTCTAGGGATGAGGAAAATGTTAAAAAATAGTAAAAACTACAAGAGCAGAAGCCAAATGAAACATATGTATATTCAAGTATCACATAAAGTTAAAAGGTTAATGATTCATCAAGATGCTTAATCTCTTTCACGTCGGTAGTTCATATTTAATTAATAGATCTATCATCGTCATTATCTTCTTCCCTGCCTAATGACGCAAAGGGCCTTGATTACATTTCGACAGTCGTCCTTATCTTGAGTTTATGAATCAATACTTCTCCATTCATCATCTCCTACTTCACGCTTCATATTCTTCAGTCATGTAGTCCTGGGTCTTCCAAATCTTCTAATGCATTGAGGAACCTATTTGAAAGTTTGGTGAAGTAATCTCTCTTGGGGAGTGCGAAGAGGATGCCCAAACCATCTACATCTATCTCCCATCATGATGTCAACCACATATGGCACACGAGTAATCTCTCTTATAGTTTCATATCTAATTCTGTCCTGCCAATTAACTCCAAATATCCTTCTGAGGGCTTTGTTCTCAAATCTACAAAATCTGTTAGAAATTATTTCATTGTCATAACACGACTCATGTCCATGCACTAACACCGATCTCACTAAACTGATATATAGACTGATTTTATATGTATTTTCAGGCGATTTGATATAAAAATCTTACTAGACCTAGCCATTGCCCGATTTGCTTTTTTATTAATCTTTCATTAAACTCAAATTCTAAAGATCCTGTATTAGGTACCAAAGGAATATTCATCAAATCAACTTGTTACTCAAATATATATATATATATATATATATATATATATATATATATATATATATATATATATATATATATATATACTGTATATATATACACACATATATATATATATACACATACACACACACACACACACATATATATATATATATATATATATATATATATATATATATATATATATATATATATATATATATATATATATATATATATATATATATATATATACATATATTCAGCCAAGGCCACAGGAAAAATAAAAGAAGGCGTACCGAGCGCTTTCGTGTTATTTCAACACATTTTCGAGGTACAATGCTAAAACCACAGAGAACATCTAACCAAAAAAAAAAAAAAAAAGAAAAAAAAAAAAAAAAAAAAAAACTGAAAAAATTGAAAACAAAGTCCAGTTAAAACTAGCACAGCAGATCCAGAACAGTTCAACAGGTGATTAAAAAGAAACAATCCTGTGGCCTTGGCTGAATATATTGTCACGCGCTATTTAGTGACTTATAAGCATATATATATATATATATATATATATATATATATATATATATATATATATATATATATATATATATATATATATACATACATATATGCAAAAACTGTGTAGAAGCTAAGTAACCGATTGATTTTGTACGAATCCATCACATTTACATAAGAAACATCGGATTTTATAGAAAAATTTCAAAAACCACGTTCCGATGTGGCTATTACAGCCTTGCTTTGATCAAAATTAAATATCAACTTAAAAGACCAGCAATTTAGTATCATTTTGGCAATAGATTAACCAAAAATAACATCGACGTTTGAGGTGGTAATCATAGGGAATCAATTTGATTGTTAACCAATTATACAAACTGAACTACCTAAAATCAAACTGGATTTGGCTTCTAAGGATGATTAGGCACATTCATTCACAAGGTTTGCCAATTTTATCGCATATCAAGGATGCTAAATCTTACTCATATACAATAAAAAAAATGCAAAAAATTATGAGTATGTTGAAAGGTAGCATTAACAGTTTAAATGGTTACATTACGAATTACTGACATCAACAGATCAATAATTTGTCTGATTACCGGCCATTGAGACTGCTAGCTCATTCGCAGTAATATCATATCTTGCATTTTTCATTAAAGATTTTAGTGAACGCAGGCTGACTGGATAACGCTGAAAGAAGTAGCCTTGCGAAAATAGTTTAAAGACGAGAATATCGATTAGTTTCTAATGCGCAAAAGACGAGAATGATCATTAGTAATAGATTAAAAAAAAAAAAAACATAAAAACTACACGAAAAACCGACTACTTGCAAATGCGTAAAACTCAATAAAAGCGACAAGTTACGAATGCGTAAAAAATTGAGAAAATCGACTAATTGAAAATACGTCAAAGACTAAAGAAGTGAACAGTTGCAAATGCATAAAACACGAGAACAGCGAATATTTGCAAATAAGTAAAAGGGAAAGCCGACCAGGTGGCTTTGTGTAAAAGAAGAGAATAGAGACAAGCTGACAAATGTAAAAGACCGGGAAAACGACCAGTTTCCAATAATCAAAATGCGAGAAAAAACCTGTTACTAATATTAAAAATGCAAGAAAAATGACATGTGGAAAATGCGAAAACACAAGTTGCAAATTCTTATAAGCCGAGATAAGCTACCAATTGCAAACGTTTCAAAGACGAGAAATGCTACCTGTCGGCGACATGTAAATGAAGAGTCAAAAATTCTGGCAGCCAATATGTAAAGAAAAAAAAAAAGAAAAGAAAGAGAAAACTAGAGAACAGCAGTCTATACGTGAAGAATGAAAAAGAAAAATAACAGCAACTAACGCATAAAATACGAAAAAAAATCGATCAGGTTCAAGCGTTGAGGACAAGAAAAAGGATGAAGTTATCAATGAGTAAAAGGATGGAAAACAGACCACTTACTACAGATATTTTAACTTAATTCTCTGTGAAATGAACGT
>NC_090757.1:14440484-14450484 GCF_036898095.1 Palaemon carinicauda
TACAAGAAACTTAAAGGTAAATATACAGGTATTTATGGCAAATAATTAACCGACATTGATGAAATATTAAAGAAATCTAAAGGAAGACCTATAGGTATTTATGGCAAACAACTAATTGACTTCAGCAAATGTTCAAGAAAAACTAAACAAAAATATACAGTTATAGGCAAATGATGACCTGACATGAGGTAGCATCTGTAACTGACTGACAGATAAGGAGATTACCCTGACCATAGGAGTTAATATACTTTGTATCCAGGTTGCCAGAGGTGTAAATCTCTGGTAGATTGGCATCAGGAGACGAGTTTTTGTTGGTGCGATTACTAACACCATACTAACTTCAAGGAAAAAGGAATTCAAGGGGAAAATGTGTATGGAAAAGCACTCACACACGCACACACACACACACACACATATATATATATATATATATATGTATGTATGTATCAATATTATTATTATTATCATTATTATTATTATTATTATTATTATTATTATTATTTGCTAAGCTACAAGCCTAGTTGGAAAAGCAGGGTGGTATAAACCTAGGGGCCCCAACAGGGAAAATAGCTCAGTGAGGAAAGGAAACAAGGAAAAATTAAATATCTTAAGAACAGCAACAACATCTACATAAATATTTCAATACAAACTCTAAAAACCATAACAAAACAAGAGAAGGAGAAATTAGATAGAATAGTGCACCCAAGTGTACCCTCAAGCAAGAGAACTCTAATCCAAGACAGTGGAAGATCATGGTACAGAGGCTATAGCACTACCCTTGACTAGAGAACAATGGTTTTTATTTTGGAGTGTCCTCCTATAAGAGCTGCTTACCACAACAGAAGAGTCTCTTCTACACTTACCATGAGAAAAGAGGCTACCGAACAATTACAGTGCAGCAGTTAACCCCTTGGGTGAAGAAGAATTGTTTGGTAATCTCAGTGTTGTCAGGCGTATGATGACAGAGGAGAATCTGTAAAGAATATGCCAGACTATTCGGTGTATGTGTAGGCAAAGGGAAAGTGCACTGTAACCAGAGAGAATGTTCCAATGTAGTACTGTCTGGCCAGTCAAAGGACCCCAAAACACTCTAGTGGTAGTATCTCAACGGGGTGGTTGGTGCCCTGGCCAACCTACTACCAGTATATATATATATATATATATATATATATATATATATATATATATATATATATATATATATATATGTGTGTGTGTGTGTGTGTGTGTTTACAATATACATATGTACAAACATACAGTATAATTATATAAATAAAAACATATATGTATATATATATATATAGACACACACACCCACAAATAGTACATACGTTTCCTGTAATGAGGATAATAGTACTAGTTCTACTATATTTTCAAATCATTACCACGCCCATAGATAATCAAAATAGATATGACAAGTTTCATACAAAAAGAGAGGTCTTGCCGGCAGTCAGCTAATAAACTTCCTAAATGTATTGTGTTGCTAACATCCAAGACACTAAAGTTCATTCTCAGAGTATGAATCTCCAGATGCGTCAGCTTCTGTGTGTGACATCATTAAGCTTGCTGCACACTGAGCCCGAACGGACGCGCCCGAACAGAACCGAAACGTCCGATAGAAATCGAAAGCATGAATTCTTACCTGACTGCGCACACTGGGCCAGAACAGAACGGAACCCGACGCAGTATTCTTTGAAAGATATTTTTTCTGAAGCTTCGGCGGCGGTTCTGTTCCGGCTCAGTGTGCGGCAAGCTTTATTGTGATGTTGTAGCGTAGCGTACACAGAGAGGAAACAGATGAAAAAGGGTGTAACCTAAAGTAAAAGACACGACAACTATAAAACAAGATGATATTTCTCCTATTGCGTTGCTGACAGGAAATTCCATGTTATCTTTCCCCCGATTAAGAAAGTACTTCTGGTCTTAGATGATAAAGTTTGCTTCTTCTGTAGTTTATCTATTTCATTATTTCCTTTCCTCACTGAGATATCTTTTCCCTTGTTGTAGCCCTTGGCCTTATAGCATCCTGCTTATCCAACTAAGGTTATAGCTTAATAATAATAATAATAATAATAATAATAATAATAATAATAATAATAATGTAAGGTTTAAAAAAAAAAGTTAAGGAATTTTTAGTGAGTTTTAACTATTGTTGAAACATTAAGATAATAATAATAATAATAATAATAATAATAATAATAATAATGATAATAATGATAATAATAATAATAATTACAACGGGAAATTAGCTTGGGGAATAGATAACAAACTCCAAGAAATTTTGGTTATTGTGTTTAGATCAAGCCGGGCTTTTGCCAGCATGAGACCTTCCACTAAAGTGTTGAACTGAATAGGAGGTTTGGAGTACACCACTGGGCAAAACTCCATTGCACAAAGATAATGTAAGTGGTAAGCGTAACCCAGGCGAGAAGGGATAAGATAAAATTGGGAGTGGGGTACATGGAGATGGTTTGGGCATGCTCTTCGCAACCCCCAAGAGAGTTTAGTTCAGCAAACGTTCAGCTGGGCTCCACAAAGCACTAGAAGAGTTGGAAGGCCCAGGCCTACATGGATGAGGACTATGAAGCACGAGGTAGGAGATGATGAATGGAGAGGTATTGATTTAAAAGCTCAAGATAGAAACGACTGGCTAAATCTAACAGAGATCCTTTGCGTCAATAGGCGTAGGAGACAACGATGGTGATGAAGAAAAAATCAGAATAAACGGATTTATGTCCCAGCAGTTACGGAAGACATTTCTTATGAAGGAAGGAAAACTTCTTAGAATTCCACTAGTCCTTACAGAGCCAAAAAAATCATTAGAAGAAATGTATCAAGTGGAAATATATATAAAAAAGTGAAGCTGAACGAATTTGATAAGTACTTGTGCACAACCCAATCAGAAGCCGTCATAGGGATTTGGGTCACCTCTTGTAAAATTATGGAAAATTCTTGAATCCACCACCGTGAATCATGCAGAGTATTATCTTTCTAAAAGATAAACGAGAGCTTGGTTTTATGGATGATTTATCATCCTTAGGCTTACAGTAATACCAATTAGCAATTTAGAGACTGAACCCACAGCACAGTCGGGTTTTATTCTTTCTGTAGGTCTCGCCTCGGGTAGAGCTGGATGCAGGAATTACTGGTACACCTCGTTCTGAAGAACTGCACCCTGTCACATCCTTACTGCGCGGAGAGTGACCAAATAGCTAGTACTGAATGAAGAAAGATGACATAGATGGTTAGCATGGCGAGGGCCTTGACTTCCTGCGTCCTGCTGTACATAGCAGATATATATTTATCGTTATATAGTAAGGATACATTTACCTTTACATAGCAAGGATACATTTATCGTTAAGTAGCAAGGATACATTTATCTTTACATAGCAAGGATACATTTATCGTTAAGTAGCACGGATACATTTATCTTTACATAGCAAGGATACATTTATCGTTACATAACAAGGAAACATTTACCATTACATAGCATAGATACATTTATTGTTCCATAGCAAGGATACATTTATCTTTACATAGCAAGGATACATTTATCGTTAAGTAGCAAGGATACATCTATCGTTACATAGCAAAGATACATTTATCGTTACATAGCAAAGATACATTTATCGTTACATAGCAAAGATACATTTATCTGTGACTATTAAGACTTCCTGTCTTCACAGGATCACCGAAGAGTGACATGGTATTGGAATATTTCTCCAAGTCTTGGAAAATCACTATTATAAACGGTTCTAGGACATTTGCGTACATGCTCCTCCCTCCAGATAATTGAATAAACATTTCTCGAATACTTCAGTCATAATTTATAGAAAATATATAAACTTACAAATTCCATATTTTCCTAACTGATCTTGTAGTGAGAAATAATTCTCTTTTCAAAATGCAATTATGTTTGGTAGAAAAATAGAAAAGTGGATTGATATTTTCCATGTGAGGTATCTACAATTACATTAACGTCCACGTCGCCTTTAAGGCATTTGTAAGTAAATACAACAGAATAAGTTTGATTGAAATAAGCTTTCTCCCTCTCTCAAATATATATCCACACACACACATATATATTATATATATATATATATATATATATATATATATATATATATATATATATATATATATATATATATATATATATATATATATATATATATAATGATTTTCATCTTGATGGTTTAATGCATTAATTAAATCACGATTAGTGTTTCATAGAGATAATCCTGAATGAAATGGGTTCAACTCCCGTCTAGGTGTAAGATCACTTTCACTCTACAATTCCCTTGTGGGTGCAAATTACTCCAAGAGTTCACAGAAAACAATATTATTGAGCTATTTGTTGTGATCAGTGCCAAGGGACGGAGGTCAGAGCTCAAAATAGAATGGGCTCTCTGTATTCGTAAATTTTCACGTTGATTACAGTAGACTGCGCAATGGTGACCTCCAGGACGGTGGATAATTATATAGAGCCTTCTTTAGTGGCCTCCTTCTTAATCATCATTCACTGATATTTTCTTTTCGTAATGCTACAGCCTGGAATTGGCAAATTTCTTATTGGTTCTTTGCTGAAATGGGCAACTTTTCTTGAAAGAGCCGTGGTCGCCAGCTGACTGCTGTTTCTGCTTCAGATCCGCTTTATGTGTAAAACAAATGCATTGTCAACGACCGTCTCCTGAAGGAAAGGTTAGAGCTTTCTACACATCTTGTGAGAAGCTTCTGAAGAACTCCCTTTTGGCTCTTATTAAGCACCGATGAAGACAAATGTTGACACTCCACTTAATCGAACGTTTGGACAATGGCGTTTGGTTACTATATAACTGTATTTTCCA
Source organism: Palaemon carinicauda (assembly GCF_036898095.1). NCBI lineage: Eukaryota > Metazoa > Arthropoda > Malacostraca > Decapoda > Palaemonidae > Palaemon > Palaemon carinicauda. Next base: position 14,445,332 of record NC_090757.1, read on the forward strand.
GTGAAAACAGGAAGCTTTCGCAAAATAATAAGCTTTTAGTGGAACCCTTTACCTCCCCTCCACCATTTTCTTTAGAGACGATGACAGTTATAATGGATGGGTTGAAGGTTCCTAAGCTCATTCGATACTTGTATAGAGCCATACGGTAAGCAAGTCGTTTTCGATGATCAGTATCAAACTGCTATCCAAGAACGGTAGGAATATACGAATCGAAACTTCATACTATGGGTGAGGAATTTCGCCTTTAGTCTCCGTGCCATAATAGTAAATCATGGACACGCAAACCCCACCTTATACGCTCATGCATCATACTACTTGAGCGTTTTGAAAGGAACCACTGACTCGTCAGTGAACGAGGTCACTACATGGTCGCTAATCTTTCGAGAGAATTTTTCATTCAAATATTCGACTACATTTTAGCAATTTTACCTTTAGAGGCTAGGTGAAGTTAGAAGTACGTAGGAGTAGGGTGTATACGTGGAGATAAAAGATATTTGGAAAAATAACTTTCTCAAAAAAAAAAAAAAAAAAAAAAAAAAAAAAAATTTCTTATATGCAACGATGGATTTGTGAAGGGTTAGATTTAAGAATTTAGGCCACACGGCCCAAGAATTGATCGTGTAATTCTGGGAGCAGCCCTGAGCATCATTATGAAATAAACTTGTATACGCGACCCGTTAAAAAAGACGCCCATATACTATTGATACACACACTGACCAGAGTATGACTATTCCCTCTCCCCATTCTAGGCACTTCCTTTTAAGTATATAGGGGAGATGTTGAAAGAGAACCCAAATTTGAATTGAGAAAAAAAATATAGTTTAGACTTCATCCTCGACGGTCTGTTGAGACAATGGCCTTAGGGAGCTACAGTTTTCTCCACTGTTAAATCGGCAAGCAGTACCATACTGAATACTGGGTAAGTGTATATATAGGCGTGTATAGTCCATTTCTTTTAGCGATGCATATTTGCACCGACTCGCGGCGGTGCCCTTATAGCTCGGAAAAGTTTCCGGATCGCTGATTGGTTAGAATCATCTTGTCCAACCAATCAGGGATCCGGAAACTTTTCCGAGCTAAAAGGGCACCGCTGCGAGTCGGTGCAAATATGCATCGCTAAAAGAAATGGACAATAGTTAGGTGGAATTTCTGACAAAGTCACATAGGCCTGGGGCCGCAGAGGCCATTCAGCTCCCAGGTGCAACTAGAGAAAAACCAGCAGCTATAAAGTAATAGTTAAAGCAGGTAGGACAGCAAGAATGAAGAAAGGAAGGGGGAACGGAGGTGAAGTAAAAGCAGTCGTGTATGTATGGGTCCTGTGTATAAGGATACAATGAAGGTCCTTTAAATAGGATACACTATGAGTGCACCGAAGGACCGAAGGGGGACTGGCGAGACTCGCCAATAATATTTACACACCACAGTGTGTGGTATAGTGTCGGCACTTCCCTCTTACAACTATTTGGGGAAATATATTATTATTATTATCATTATTATTATTATTATTATTATTATTATTATTATTATTATTATTATTATTATTATTATTATTATTATTATTATTATTATTATTATTTTCTAAGCTTCAACACTAGTTGGAAAATCCGGATGCTATAAGCCCAGGGGATCCAACAGGGAATATAGCCCATTTACAAAGAAGGAAATAAGGAAAAATAAAATATCTTAAGAGCAGTAACACCATCTAAATATTGCTGATATAAACTATAAAAACTAACAAAACTAGAGGAAGAAAAATAAGATAGAATAGTGCGAGTAATTTCTTCTGAGTGATAACCGATATCACCTCTAAACCGCATAAGATTGAGATAAAAACAATTCAAATAAAAAATATGATATAAAATACGTTTAATAAAATTCTTATTGACTAGATCTTGCACAGACATACAAACTTTTTATACTTTTGTTCTTTAAACGAATCCCAATTCTAAGAAAGGAAAATTCTCCTTGACCTCATGCTTATGATCTCATATTACCGAGTCACTTTTGATTACTGAATTGATTTCATAACCGGAAGAGGAATATATGAATATATGCATCATTCTATAATTTCCTTGGATTCAAGAATAATATCAACTGGGTCATCGGAGGGAGTGAGGAGTTCCTGAAACCTCGCCACAGATATCATAGCTTATTTATTCATGGAAAGGATCACAAATCATATTACAAAGTGAGATTACTGAAGTCGCGAGAACTGACAATGAATAAGGAAAATCAAGCTGAATTGAAACGTTGCACTAATGTGATTAATTTTGGAAGACAATTTTTGAATATCTGGAGGATTTTAGATTAATGATTAAATGATTGATAGAGATATAAATATAATCCAGATATTGATGTCATTCAATAAATAATGGGATTAATTTTGGAAGACAATTTTTGAATATCTGGAGGATTTTAGATTAATGATTAAATAATTTACATAGATATGAAAATAATCCAGATATTGATGTGATTCCATAAATAAGAAATAAAGGCAGTTCACAGTTACACACTGAAGTTAGTGAGTACCGAGGAAAAATTGCAGACCATAAAAAAAGAAACCAGAATAAATAAATGAAATTCCTTATTGATGACTTCTCCATCAATGCCGGTCAAGCCCTGACTGCGCCCAAAATAGATTCAAAAGAAGATTTATTGTTGTGGTAATGACATGTGCTACGGCGCACCGTGCCCCTGGGCGCGCCAACTCCTGCAAGTGCGGTGGGAACCACCGAAGGGCGAGGCGCTCTTCCTTCTGTTGTGTCATTCTTCAACAGCAGTGAGAATAATTTACAGCTAGAGATGTGTATTAACAGCCCTTGGAATAGTTTAGATTTTTGTTTTGGAATTAGTGCAAAGCTTAAGTGCCTGAAGTAATAGACGCTACGGATATATATATATATATATATATATATATATATATATATATATATATATATATATATATATATATATATATATATATATATATACACCCATACATACATATATATATATATATATATATATATATATATATATATATATATATATATATGTATGTATATATATATATATATATATATATATATATATATATATATATATGTATATATATATATATATATATATATATATATACATATATATATATGTATGTATATATATATATATATATATATATATATATATATATGTATATATATATATATATATATATATATATATATATATATATACATATATATATATATGTATATATATATATACATACATACACACACACCCATACATATATATATAAATATATATATATATATATGTATATACATATATATATACATATATATATATATATATATATATATATATATATATATATATGTATATATATACATATATATATATATATATATATATATATATATGTATATATATATATATATATATATATATATATATATATGTATATACATATATACATATATATATATATATATATATATATATACATATATATATATATATATATATATATATATATATATATATATATATATATATATATATATATATCCAAACATTTGATGTTCTTTATACAAGGGGAATACATAATGTATATGATCGTTTGGTTGTAATCTTAACCATTTCTAAATCTAAAATGACAAAATTAAGCCAAAACAAATATGCAGAGCAAAAAATTTGTTTCTGTAATTTACGCGGAAATCCTTCTTGACTGACCATTACGAAAAGGTGCATAGAAATAGAATAATTATCCAAAGAATAACACAAAAAAAGCTTTATCAAAAATAAACACAATAAAAAGTGTCTTTTCATGTATCGCTGTCATTTCACTGATCATTGCCAAAGATTCTTTTACAATATGAATGACGAAATCTTTCATGTCAGGTTTTAACAGTTTTATCTATTCTAAGATGCAAAAGGAATCCGACAATGAGAACAGGATTTGAAAACTTATTTTGAACGTTGTTCACCATGATAAAACTGCCACAGACGAATTGTATGATGGAAGAAAGACAAGAAGAATATGCAGTAAAGAAAAGTTTTTATAGTTTATATATGAAATATTTATTTTGATATGACTGTTATTAAAATATTTCATTTTTCCTTGTTTCCTTTCCTCACTGGGCTATTTTCCCTGTTAGGGTTCCTGGGCTTAGAGCATGCTGCTTTTCTAACTAGGGTTGTAGCTTATTGTGTGATAACAACAACAACAACAACAACAACAACAATAATAATAATAATAATAATAATAATAATAATAATAATGACTAAGTCAGTATGGGTAAAGATTTCAATTAGAACAATGCAAATGTAATAGGAGACAATTTTTTAACATTTTGATATTTATTTTCCTCCAATGAAGCAAAGTAATATCGAAGCTACTTTATTCTCAGTAATAATTTCTTCTTAAACCAGTAAATGAATTTCCTCGTCTATTTGAAAGCAACGTCCTTGTAACACATACCAAATCAAACCATTAAAAAAATAGCGTCAAAGTCGCAATAGGAACCGAGAGGCAAAAAAAAAAAAAAAAAAAAAAAAAAAAAATGATGATGACTCGAACATGCCACCTTATTATAAAGCCTCGCATTGTAACATTGAAACCTCCCGGGTATCATGAAATGAAAGAACGGAACGCCTCTGAGGAACAAAATTGGCACAAAAAAAAAAGAAGGAAAAAAGATTGAAACACCCATAATATATTCGTAGGACGTCGGACGGGGGTCAAGGGATCAGCTGATCCCCGTTAGTCGCCGCCCAGACAATTAATACGAAGCCTTCTCTGTTTTCATCCTGCGTCGTTCCCTTTCAGCTTCCCCTCCCCGCAACCCCTCCCTCCCCACAACCCCGCTCTCCCCACAACCCCTTCCACCATCTCTAATTTCATATCTTTCCTATGGACCACTTCCTTATTCCGTCACGCAATGATAAATGGCCCTACTCCTATAATTATCTTGATTAATATTTTTTTTTAATAGCCATACTGATTTCTTATGAACGTTAGATAATGGGTTTTCAATATGGAGTTCACCTGATTTGGATATTGACCTTGATTACTGGAATTTCATTAATGCTAAACCTAAGGAATTTATTCACTTCTTTAAAAGTATTTTTTTTTATCCAGAAAAAGGAAATAAATATAAGTGCTT
>NC_090757.1:14457669-14460169 GCF_036898095.1 Palaemon carinicauda
AGATGACGGGGTTTCTTCACAAAGTGATACAAAAGAATTTCAATTAACTCGAGAAGAGGCAAGCAACTTCAACTCAAAATATCGCTACCCAGACCTGCCGTGTTATTTTGCAAAGAGCCTGATAGCATAAAGCTTATGCTGCCTGTCAAAGGCGTTCTATTTCATTTTAAGATTAACTAGCCAACTCTCTGTGTTGAGTGAGAACTATCGCGATTTCCGTCAGAGCACGATGATAAATCTACACGTTGCTTCACCCCTCCTTGGAGTAAATTTGTGATTCCATCAAAGATCGTCACAAATTGCTGATAAAGATATTGTGTAACCTAAGAGCTCGCGGTGAATAGATATCCGCCTCTTCCTATAAGTCTTAAATCACCTTTTATGTTACTGGATGTCTTGAGCAGATGACCACCATCCTTATTAGGGAGAATTGGAAACTGACAAAAGATGAAGAAAGAAATAACGATCCATGTATCTAATAGTTGGTCAAAATTAGTTTCGTGCTTTTCGGTGGCTTCACCAAAAAAAATCTTGGACATAATGATTTTTTTTTTTCCCAACCGGCGTAACCGAATCAGATTATAAGCCACAATCATCTCGGGCAGACTGACCCAGAGGACCTATTCATCTCACGGCAACTCATTAAGTTTGCAAACTAATCCATTACAATGCTAATCAGAGACGCCGGCCAATTATGGCCAGAACAGGTCATCTTCAGTTAACCCCAAGAAATCAAGTTACATAGACACCCATTTATCCCTCTTAAGCGCTCCATCCATCTTGCTCCCGATTCGACGCACTCGGCATTTCTGGAACCACAGGGGGCCTCCTTCCTCATGGAAGGTCGTCCCCAACTCTTACCCGGAGCCTCACCAACAACAACCTCCACCCCGCCCCCTCCCCCCCTTCACTAACGTCTCCATCCTTTCAATATTCCCCTTAGTGGCAGAGGATGTTATTGCCTTTATAACCGCCCAAGGTCGATGGGTGCATTTCTAACCTGGAGCCACTTGTCCGCAAAAATCCAAACATCAGCCCATTATTCCTTCTCTTCACCTCCTTGATCTTTCCCTTCTTCAGGTATCTTCCATTTCATGCCACCAAGTGCCCTTCGCAATGCCACGCCCCCCATCACCGTCACCGATTTAACGGCCTTCTGCAAATTTTGTTTTTGTCCTCTCGACTTGAAATCTTTCCCTCTTTGAATTACGGATTTCTCCTCGACCCCCATCAGACTCTTTGTGTATCATGTTTACATATTTTGTTTATTTATAGAATTTATTGGGGCATAATTTAGTAATTCATATTTATAATCGAGTGTACGCATAATCTTTGTTAGAGAGTAACTATTTACTATCTTCGTTCGTATGTTTTCATATTTTTCTCTTAGCAGCAATGTTTTATGAAATAGATCATATATATATATACATATATATATATATATATATATATATATATATGTATATAATCATATATGAAGATTATTTTGATATTTGCATACCAATTTGACTTCCATCACACAATTATCTGACATTCAAATAACACTCTTTCCCCTGTATCGGTTTACGGAGTATCCTCTCTCTCTCTCTCTCTCTCTCTCTCTCTCTCTCTCTCTCTCTCTCTCTCCTGTTCATTATTCATGAGCAACATAATGAATGGTGTATTTATAAGTGATATTTCAATCTCAACACTTCCTCTATTGTAAGACCTGTTCTAGCAGACACATCTAATATTTTGCCTATATTTATTATTATTGGTTTTAGGTGCTTACAAAGCAAGTGTTTCTCTTTTGGTGAATTACGCTGTGCGATGAATAATCTGAAAATTAACTTTGAATTATCTATACTATTCATTCTACAGCATAGATATTTTGACAGTTAATAACGCAGATACTATTGATGAATGTTTTCCTTATAGGATATAAATGAATATTTTATGAATAAAAAAAAAAACAGATACACCATAATTCACTATATTCTACAACTTATTTCTCATCCTTGTATTTAAAAGATACTTTATAGGGGTATTCTTAACGACATAACTACTGATTCTTTGTTCGTTATCATATGAATGGGTTTAAAACTTTAATTTTATAACAATAACTTGATAAAAATTAATATAAAAAATCTTAATTGCAAAATATTTCAATTAGAATTAACAGATAGTATTCTTAATATATATATATATATATATGTGTGTGTGTGTGTATACAGTAAATATATATATATATATATATATATGTATATATATATATATATATGTATATATATATATATATATATACATACATATATATATATATATATATCTATCTATATATATATATATATATATATGTATATATATATATATATATATAGGACGGTAAATACCCGCAGCCGATATTATTCCTTTTGGCTGGCCGATATCTTTGGACGGTAACCTCTTGTGGATGGTAAACAGGAATGACCTGCCAATCACGATTATTTCACCGATACCGACGGTGGATTTTTGCATCCAG
>NC_090757.1:14465169-14485169 GCF_036898095.1 Palaemon carinicauda
TTGCGAGCAAGAACGTCACAAAAATTAAAACATGAAAAAGCATGAGCTAGCATAACACAAGTTAGTCTACTAACAGTGCAGGGAAGAGCGGGGGATAAGGTAAAATATCAAAACGTTACAGTGTACGAGCTTATGAAACACGTGTGGTACAGCTTCCAATTGTAGATGCTTTGCTGTAAGGGGGAAAGGTGCCAGCTGTAAGCTTCAGTGGTGCCTATAACCCTCTACCTCCCTTCCCATACTTTGAAAAAACTTGGTTTTCAGTAGAACAAGGTAGAAAGGGGCCGACATATGCTGATGGAAAGGAGTGGTCTCATTGTTGTAAGAAATTAATACACGAGACTCGTTGATGCAAACAGAAAATAAAATAATTCAAGACGAGAAATATATTCAAGTGATACCAGGGTTAATCAAAATGAGTATATGAACAAGTGCTGGAGTCTTCGTGATGGATCTGTTGGGCCAACACCGAAATCAGGGAAAGGATCTATATTTATAATAAAGCATGCACCTGGAGGTTTGTTATTGTTTAGGACAAAAAATTTAAACAAGAGAGATTATCATGACAGCATTCAGTATATAAACTTCCATTCTTGGTTCTTAACACAGTTACTCTCAAACATTCCATTGGTAGTTGAATGGCAGGACAGGATTAGCAATGAACCTATAAGAGAGGTTACTAGAGTGCCATATGGGGATGAGATCATGATGAGCTGTAGATAGAGATGGTTTGGGGATGCTCTTCGCACTCCCCCAGAGAGATTAGTTCACCAAACATTCAGCTGGGCTCCACAAGGCACTAGAAGAGTTGGAAGACCCAGACCTACATGGCTGAGGTCTATGAAGCGCGAAGTAGGAAATGATTAAAAGAGAAATATTGAATTAAAAGCTCAAGATATAGACGACTGGTAAAATCTAACCGATGCCTTTTGCGCCAATATGCGTAGGAGGAGATGATGATGACGAACATTCTCCATCTTCATATCAACACTTCTTACCAAATTTAGATTTTAATATAAGCTGTAAGATAAAAAAAACCAGCTCTACTTGATAGTTGGTCAAGATTCTGTTTTTTTTATAGGACCAGTACATTTCCATCGGGTCTGTATTTTAAAACGTCATATAATTTTCTATTAGTGTAGGCAAATTGTTGAACAAGTAAAGTAAACTACTTTAGTTTTATTTTCCTGAACGATTCCACTCCGGCAGCAGCTCCACTTGTTTGCATATTCAGTTCTCCGAATAGCCGCGTTTGAAATCGCCAAATACCAATATGAAGTCTAAATTGTTTATTGATTTTACTAATAATTTGATCACAAAGAATCAGAATTAGTCAAGGAATTTTATCTTTGATCAAATTGGCTTGCCTTTAGGATATATTTTGAATGAGTTTTACCAAAAGGGTTCTTCCAAGGGGCACTTTTTCCAGGTGAATTTTGTACAGCACCAACTACTGTACCGTTGTTTGATACCAAAAAATACACTAAACTAGTAGCTATTCTAACTCAATTGTATATTTTCTTAATGTTTTTGTACCTCAAATACATTATCATTGTTATCATTATAATATTACAAGTCAAGCTACAATGCTAGCTGGGAGAGCAGAATACTACCAGTTAAAGGCACCAATAAGTATATCAGCTCAATACAAAAGACGAACGGAGAAGCAACGATTCAACTATTAGAGAGATAATAATAATAAAACAATTAAGTTATAACTAAAACCAAGTTTCAAACTGTTCACATTAGTAATTTATAACACACAACATAAACAAGTTCCTTGCTAAAATCCACAATGCACTTCCCTTAACATAGCATCTACAGTATTTTATGGTTTACATTTAGCATCTACAGTATTTTATGGTTTACATTTACCAATCATATGCTTCCCATACACATTTCCTCTCGTAAAATGTCCAATATCAGTTTTTATATTTAATTCTTGATCATTCCTGTCCCAACGTTTGTCCAAAACCTCAGAATCAACCTTATCCTTTCTTCAGTAACCTTCATTTTATACCGGTTTACCCTACCTTACACATCCTAGCTAGTCAACAATTAAAAAAAAAACGAAATTTTTTGACTGGTACTTACAACCTCAAACAATTTCCATTAATACATACACCCATACATGCATCAAAGACCTCTGCATATTGAACCATTATTTACAGTACTAACCCCATCGACAAAAACATTCATTCTCTTTCGAATATTTAATTTTTATATTCATTCGAACACCAACCATCCTCCCTGAATTTACTTATTTTCCCATGTGCCTTCTCAAAGTATCTTCCATATTCTCTTTTCATTACCAAAGTTTCGGTTTCCTTTTATTCCTAACCCACTTCTATACGCAGTTGTACTAATAAATAATTTTCGCCTTTACCCAGCAGCAACACAACACTCTTCCATTCCGCTCTCTGCCTTCAAGTCATCCAACACTACCATGCTTTCCTCAACAGTTCCACCCAACCTTGTATAGATGCAATTTTCACCTCTCTTTCTCTCTAAGTTACGGGTGCAAAAATACATTTTCAATAAAAAGGTTTCACCTTTTCTATATCCTTGATTGTCCAGTAAAGCCTTTTATTTTATTTTTATTTTAATAAAGAATTATTACAACAAACCCTCACTCGGAAAACTAAATCGAACATTATATATTTCTTCTTTCTTCGTAAAATCCAGGTGTTCTACAATATGCATCTTGTACGTTACATCAGCGGATAAAAGAAAAAAAATAATAATGTCATTACTTTATGCATTAGTGTAGCTTTATAGAGGATGATAAAAGTACTTATAACCCGAAGGTAAACTTGAAAACAAATCATTACCCAGCAAGATTTTCTAGCAAGTCTGACATTTTTTAAACTTTCCTCCCACTTAGATAAAGGGTCTATTTACTTCTTTCAGCAATTACAGCCACAAAAAAAAAAAAAAAAAAAAAAAAAAAAAAAACCTGAAGAAGCATAATACATTATGTCGTTAAAGAAATTGACTAAACCTCATCTAAGATACGAAGTTTAGAAAGTTTTCAATAAATACAATAGTAATAATAAAATTACTTCATGGTAAGAAGTCTACCAACCAGAAATTTGCGCTGAATTTACTTTTACAAGTTACGATTAATGATGAAGTTTCAATGTTTTTTGACAAGATATTTAGGATGGTTGTGGAAGGCAAATTATTAATTTGATGAAATATAGCTCGTCCTAGAGTTAACAATACTTGAATGCCTATTACGATGGGCGTTTTCTTTGAATGGTCTTGATAATTGAATCTACAGTTTTAACGGTTTGGTCAGTAATAAAATAGAATCCGGTTTTCATGAGCTAAAAAGTTATTGTAAGTCTTTTGCATTGAAGTCAAATATCAAGGAAACACTTGAACTTCACTGGCATTGTAAAGATTAAGGTAAGGTAGAAAATGACTGCTTATAATGATAAATTACTTATTAATAAAGATAAAAACATCATCTTTGGTTACAGCATGGCGTAACTTGCACCAGTAATTGAAATGGCGATTGTTTCATTAAAAGTAAATTCATGATTCTGAGATGAAATTAGTTTATTTATTTTGCCATGATAAAAAGGAACCATAGCTAAACAATTAAAAGATTGTTTTACGCGTAGATTTGTTATACATTAATGGTTACAGCAATCTAAACTTCGTAGGCATAGTCAATCAAGACAAACTTTAGGAGGACATTCCAGGTAAGAAGCAAAATTCAGTGTACATCGATGGCCAAGAAGTCTATATTCTAATGAAAGTGCTGGACAAAAAGGAAAATATAATAGTTGTTACAAAAAATAAGACAGAATTCAGCGAATATCGAATGTCAAGAATTCTAAATTATAATGAAATTACTTGACAAAAATGAAAATCTAATAGATGTTGCCAAACAATAAGACAGAATTCAGTGAACATAGATGATCAAGTTTTATTCTAATGAAATTGCTAGGCAAGAAGGAAAATGTAATAGATATTGTCAAAATATAAGACAGATTCCAGTGGATATCGATGGTCAAGAATTCTTAATCATAATGAAATTACTTGACAAAAATGAAAATCTAATAGATGTTGCCAAACAATAAGATAGAATTCAGTGAACATCGATGGCCAAGAAGCTTAATTCTAATAAAATTACTGGACAAGAAGGAAAATCTAATAGACGTTGTCAAAAAATAAAACAGATTTCAGTAGACATCGTCACGCAAAAAACATAAATAGGAAAATAACGTTAGACAAGAGGAAAAATCCAACGGATACCGTCAGCAAGTAGCCACAGTAGTGGAAATCGTTGAGTAATTAACTCTAATAAGAAAATTAAAGGGAGACGATGCATTAGGACCAAATATGAAGCGAACATTAGGTTTAATCTATCATTATTATATAGTCTGTACATTTCGAGTAATTAGCATACCAGAGGGACATTTAGAGAAAAAATAGATTCTAAATATATATATATATATATATATATATATATATATATATATATATATATATATATTATATATATATATATATATATATATATCGCGATACAAAAACTCGCTATACTTACAAAAACTAGTGCCATACTGATTTTTTTTTAATATATTTACCGTTTTTTTTATTTTTTTTGGGGGGGGAGCTGATAAAAGAAACCAAAACACAGACCACCAAACTGATCTTTTTATAAATTATCTTCGTAAAAGTTTTTTTTTGGGGGGTGAGGGGGAGAGGCTGATAAATAAAATCGAAACACAGTACAACAAAATAATAGTCAATCTGATGACTAATAATAAATGTTTAATGCATTTATTGACCTTAATTACATGAATTCACACACAAATTCTAATATTGTCAGAATATCCATCAAATGTAGTGTTCTAAATGCCAGGGTACGTACACAGTTAAGCTCGTCATTAAAATAGAATCCCGACATGAATTTGAGATCTTTATTGATCCCAATATACAATCTGGTTCTAATCATGACTGAAGACCATAAGTCACAGCATTTGACTTAGCGTGAAGTGAGTCTAGGCAAAAACGTCTCTGTAACTGTATTTCCTGGCTGGTTTAAATCGTCTTTGTATGAACCAAGAATAGCAGTTGATTGATTTCTCATAGTAAATTACCTATAATATTCAAGACTCTGATATCTAATCATAAAGTTATGTAGATCTTTCTTTAAATGATTTCGAATTGCAGTAATTTCTCGTATCCTGTAGATATACTGTAAATAAGTATTAGGGTTGCGGTGGCCTGTAGGAAACACCCATGCCTAATGATCTGCCGGACTGGGTTTCGAACCCGGCTCAAGCTCGATAGTTTTTTGTAGTGTTTGAAACCTCGCCCCCGCTGTGAGCTAAGAGGTTGGGTTGAGTTGGGTTTGGGGGAGCCTAGAGATCTACCTGCTGAGCTATTGCCTGGCCCTCCTTGATTCTAGCTTGGGCGGAGAGGGGGCTTGGGGGAACTTATATGTATATATAGTAGAGAAGATTTCGTTATCCTGAGAGCTGAAATAGCAGGATTTTCTTAAACGAAACAAAGACGTTTCATGGGGGCACCCATCGAATCAAAATCCATTATCCTGTTTTAAAGCTGCTTCTGGTTTTTGAGAACGAATCGGTCAGGCTCTAGGCCCATTGTCACAATTCCTTACCTCTGCTATTCATGAGTAACCTTTAAACTCTTTACAGACTTGCAGGTTTGGCAGTTTTGCTTTCTGACACCAATTTATTCATCATTTATATTAGCATTATTATCATCAATGAAGTAGCAAGTTCTGTTGAAAAAACAGTGTGCCAAACATGTATTTATAAATCATTTACTAAATTGAAAAAATATATACATATCTAAGTTTTGCCCGTTAGTTATACTACATCTCGAAAGTTCTTATGATACAAGTTAATCTTCTTTATATTTGAGATAGGCATACAGTCCACGATACTTGACTCGAGTAATTAATTAATGAATTAATTCTGGCATATATTATGCCCTTCAACCTTCTTAATACTATTTCTAGAGAAACGTGTTATTTTAAGGGAAGGGAATTATTTCTGATTTCGAAAAGTCATTTCAAAATCCCTACTTTAGACATTAGTTTTTGATCTCCATCAAAGAATTTTTTTTGTTAAATTTTAAATCATGCAAAAACACACCAATAATTACCTTTTCTCGTCTTTTTTATTAATGATTTATCTAAAAATAAGTTCCCGTTCGTGTTTTCATTTATATTTCAACTTTATGTACTTCACTTTGTTTATATCCTGTTTCCTTGGAGAGAGAGAGAGAGAGAGAGAGAGAGAGAGAGAGAGAGAGAGAGAGAGAGAGAGAGAGAGAGAGAGAGTTCTAGCTTCATGTTTTTTTGGGAGAAGCAGATTATTACAATTTTATCGTAAACATCTTCAAAGCATTAGTAAATGAAAAAAAATTATCTAAAATCTAACAGACAATATGAGCATTAATTTCTCAGAGAGAGAGAGAGAGAGAGAGAGAGAGAGAGAGAGAGAGAGAGAGAGAGAGAGAGAGAGAGAGAGAGAGAGGGGGTAACGGTTTTCCATTAAAGTTGAATTAACTTCTTCATTATTGTTCTCTTTCAACTCGCAACTTCTTTATGATACACCAAAACTACTCTGTCATCGTACTTTTCATTCGGTTCAAGGTTATTCGCTCTAGTCAACTTATATTGAAACATGATGAATAAAGGAAAGCAGATATTTTTATAAAACATTTCTTAGGTAATAACCTAACTAATTTTCGTTAGGTGTTGAATGAATAAATTCCATGTTAATGACATACACACAAATACATTTATTTATATAAATATATGCATATATTCATGTGTATAATATATATATATATATATATATATATATATATATATATATATATATATATATATATATATATATATATATATATATATATAAACATATACATATACATACATACGTATATGCATACATATATGACATAGTTCTATTTAGTATATTACTATAATGAATTGCACAAGATGACAGATGATTTGAATAGAAAAAGCAGAAATGTAGGAAAGATAAAACCAAGATAACGTTAATTGCAAATGCAGAAACAACAAATAAGGGTTTTGGACGAACCTCTTAGAGATTGTTAATGAACAAACGTACTAAGAACAAATAGTAAGTTTTTCCTCAGGACTTGAGACCGAGATGAGATTAAAAGAAGGATAAGCATGTCATAGAGAGCTTTTAGTAAATGAGATTATGAAAAATAAAACGCCACTTTCTCTAAAAGCAAAAGTATTTAATTTGGCAGTCCTACCAGTATATTAATTTATGCATCAGAAACTTGGAACATAAGCTAGTTACAACTTATAGAACTATGGAAAGAATAGTGTGGGTAATTAACACCAAAAGACAGAAAAAGAACAACATGGATACGAGAACAAACGAAAGAAGAGGATATTCTTATAACATACGTGAGAAAGAAATGGACATGGGCAGGTCATATGGGTCCCTAGTTATTGTAAACGATGAAAGGGAAGGAAGAGAAGATGATGGATTGCCAAGCCAAGAAAATCTGCGGGTATAGACTGGCATAAAAAGACTAAAACATTCGGGAGTTTAAGGACATGTCTGCTGCCTTTGTCCTGCAGTGAACTAGCCATATATACAAACATACATACATACATACATACATATATATATATATATATATATATATATATATATATATATATATATATATATATATATATATATATACATATATACAGTATATACATATATATACACACACAGACATTATATATATATATATATATATATATATATATATATATATATATATATATATATATATATATATATATATATATATATATATATATATATATATATATACCTGGTCTTTCACTTTAAGGTGGTAGCATACTGTACTAATCGTAACCCCATACAGACGTACACTCAATAACTACTCACCTATCCAAATATCCAAAAGTCAAATTGAAAAAAAAAAATATACTTTGTATTCTCAAAAATATCAAAACAAAGAATTTAAAGACCTCGAATTCCACAAACTTGCAAAAGAAAAAAAAATCCCAACAAGCTATATACTGTATGATGACCATTTTTTTTTTTTTACCTCCCTTTAACGAAGCGTTATTTGAAGAATCATGCTTCGGTAATAAGATATTTCTCCTGTGACTTTGAGATGGCAACACCTGTTGAAATCCGGAGTCAGCCAGAGACCTTGGACGAGATGATTAACTCAGAAATGGATCTAAAATGCATTTGGGAAATCAATTAGATGGAGGAAAGACTGGAAAGGTTGATTAAATTTCTCAAGAACTCATTAATTTCAATAGATTTACTCTTGTAGTTTAGATTGAAATTGGTAAATAAGAAGGTTTTCGCAAGCTTAGCAGGATTGCTCGATTGAATAATTATGGAAGGTTCTTGTTATGGGTAGATATGGGGATATGCACATGAAAGAAAATATAACAATTAATAGAAAAAGTGTATTTAAGATATCAATAACCTGGATAATGATGATAATGATAATTATAATCACGAAAATAACAAATCTTGAATAAGTAAAGTTCATAATGTGTCCGTTTGTATAATGCACACACACACAAACACACACACATATATATATATACACACACACCCACACATATATATATATATATATATATATATATATATATATATATATATATATATATATATATATATATATATATATTATATATTTATATATATGTGTGTATAAATGTAATCAAATTTGGCCCTCAATACCCTTATTTTACGACGTTCCTTGCTTTTGGTTCTTTCAATTCACCCCTTTCCCTCTAAAACTATATAATTATATGCTATCATAAAAATAACTGAACATAAGAATTAATTTAATAGGAACGATGGTCAGGTAGATAAAAGCATTGTACAAAAAATTAAAACGATAATAAAATTAATTAGAACAAATAAAAGGCATGAGAGCATAGGGAAAAACCGTGCAAATTAATTGAAAATTTTCAATTAACGAAAGAAAAAGTCTTAATAAGAGTATATGAAAGAAGTGGGCAAATAGTATAAGTTTATAATTAAAACACAATCAAAGTCGTGTGTTTGTATTCAGGAAGGAAAAGAGTTTTTATTCCTTTGGTACGAATTCTTGAAGTCAGGTAATGGATGGTTCAAATGGAGAGGTTGATAGAACGAGGAAAAACTTCGAAGGCTACAAAAAAAATCGCTTAAATTCTATGATGCTTGAGAGAGAGAGAGAGAGAGAGAGAGAGAGAGAGAGAGAGAGAGAGAGAGAGAGAGAGAGAGAGAGAGAGAGAAATTATTACTAAAGATATTTAAATACTATGATGAGAGAGAGATTCATCGTTTAATTACTTGAGCGAGAAAAAGGAAGGAGAGAATGAATATTACTATACGAATCTTAAATTCTTATGAGAGAGAGAGAGAGAGAGAGAGAGAGAGAGAGAGAGAGAGAGAGAGAGAGAGAGAGAGAGAGAGAGAGAGAGAGAGAGACCTATTACTATAGTAGGAGATACGGCTATTACTATAGTAATCTTTTAAATTCCTTGATAATGAGAGAGAGAGAGAGAGAGAGAGAGAGAGAGAGAGAGAGAGAGAGAGAGAGAGAGAGAGAGAGAGAGAGTCTGGCTTCATATTTTCTCGAAAACAGATTATTACCATGTTAGCGTAAACATATCAAAGCATTACCAATTTTGAAAAAGAAATCTGAGTAAAAAAAAGGGGGGGTTAGCCATGCACACTTAACAAACGATATAAAAAAAGATTGAAATTGTTCAACATCTCCCTAAAAATAATGTAAAAGATTCCAGAGGTCGATGCCAAGGACCGAATATTTTCAGCTATGACTTACTTCCAGGACAGCTACCTGCTCATCTTACTGTCAGGTGTCTCAGGGCACCTGAGAGTTAAGTCAAAGACAAATGGTTCGACTAAAGTTGATGAAAATTCTACAAGCTTAAAAAAGAAGCCATTGCGCAAGAGACCTCCCACACTGCATAAAATCAGAGCGTGATCCTCTTATACCAGCTTTGAAAAAAAGCTTTATAATAGCCTCGCTTTTAATTAATGAAAGAGTTTTTCATATTAGATAAAGAATTGTCGGTTTATGCTACTGTATATTAGATTTAGGAAATAGGATCCTATGAAACGGAGCTGGGGACGAGGAGTCATTCAGTGCTACTTTACCATTAAAAATAAAACATTTGTACTATGAAGTAAAATCAAATCTTGGGTTGCAAGACGGAAGAAACGAAACGGGAACAGAGGTATAATAGAAGGCTTTAAAGTAGGTACAGCCTATGGTAGAAAGTAGGCTGTAAAGACCATTCAGCAAGGCTACAATGCACCACCTGAGGCGTTATCCCCTTATGCAATTACCGGTTAAGAGGAAAGCAAAGATATTTACAACTAAAAAGTTGATTTCGTTAAATGGTCATGGGCATAAGTTTTATAAATACGATCAGTTACATCTAAAAGTGGTTTTTAGCTTAGGTTAAGAATTATACCTAAACGAAAGACGTAAATAAACTTTATACAAACATTCTACGAGTAAAAAATAAAAAAATAAAAAAATTATTCCGTAGAGGTTGGCAAGGATATTGTAGCCTGATCTCCAGTGT
Organism: Palaemon carinicauda; assembly: GCF_036898095.1. Taxonomy (NCBI): domain Eukaryota; kingdom Metazoa; phylum Arthropoda; class Malacostraca; order Decapoda; family Palaemonidae; genus Palaemon; species Palaemon carinicauda. The sequence continues at coordinate 14,475,800 of NC_090757.1, forward strand.
TTTTGTGGTGCCTGGTAAATCATGTGCGTCTTAGCGGCTAGAAAATAAGGATTCACAATTTTCCGCCAAATGTAAATGAGCAGCAGCTACAGGCCATTCAGGCAAAATATCTCGAGTAACCAGTGTAATTTGACCCAGAGACCTATACGCCATAAGGCAAATAAACGTCGTCACTTCTTAAATCCATCTGTTTTCCATCTAGAAGCGACAAATTATAAAGAACAATGTTGATTGCTCCTACAAGTCAAACGATCATTCGATAAACTGATTGTCGTCTTGATACCATATATGTCCGCCGGAGGGCGCATTCACTTTATAGGGTTACCAAACTATCGAAATTTTGCCCAATATTTACAATGGTACTGGACAAAATCTTTGATTTTCTAGGCTCTAAGTGCATGGTAAAGGTTTCTTTTACACTATTGAAGCTCATTGAACTGATGTCAAAAGTTATGCGGAAAAAATTTGATACAGAGAGGCAAGAGATTAACTATAACATTTAAGCAAATAGAGATCGTTTATTGTTTTAAAAAATGTATACCTATACACAGATGTGAATGTATGAACACATACATACGCATATATAAATTCATATAATTACCATTATCAATAGTCAAGCTATAAACCCATGTACACCACCAGGGGAAGCTTCCCAATGCGTAAATGAAATAGAGAAATTACGAATAAAGTATAAACGAGGAATAATAATAAAAAAAATAATATATCAAGACTTGTAACAACTTTAAAAGATATCAGTCATACATAAACTATGAAACGTAACTTATACCGAACTGTTCAACAGAAATGTATTTACTAGTTTGAACTTCTGAAGTATTCAACAGCCAAATTAGGCAAAACATTCCAAAACCCTAAAGAATACAGTGTAAAATTGAGTCTTACGATAGAGAAAGGAAAACAGCTAAAATTAATTACATACCTAATACTACGTACAGTATGGTACTGTCTGGGAAGATCTGAATGCAAATGATGGTCAGAATTATAAAAAAAAATCTTATGCAATGTGCTCAAAGACCTAACTGAACAGCGGTGTCAGATATTATCTTGATCAGGGATAAGGATCTTAATGGACTGTAATACTTTATCCAACAAATTAAGTCAAGACTCAACAGCTGTAGTCCATACAGGAGAGAAATATTCAAAACAGTAAAATGAAGGAATTAAATCATCTCCTCAAAATTGATTAGTCACCGAAAGGCTTAATGAGACTTTCTCATTATGCCAACCTTTTTTTGCAACAGAAGAAGAAACAAACCGGATGTGTTTCTCTAAGGTAAATTAGCAATCAAAAATCACATCCTTTGAGTTTTGAGTTACGGTTCAACTTCATATCCCATAATTTGTACCATGCATTAATTCTAGCTAGATCTTTATTAAGGAATTCTGAAGCCACCGGTCTAAATTTAAGAGATGGAACTGATGCAAAGAAAGTAGCATCATCTGCATATATTACAAGCTTTTTTTCAAGGCGAACCATAAATATGCCCCTATAATATGAAAATTAATAGTCCAAGAACACTACCCTGAGAAACACCAGATAATACATCCCCATAGTCACTATGGTTACCATCAACAACTTATCTTTGCAATCTATTACTTAAGAATTTAGTAATGATGCCAAGAAAATATCCCCTACTCTCACCTGCTTAAATTTGAAATCAAGGGCATCATGATTAGCACGGTCAAAAAACAACACTATAATCAAGACCAATCATACGAACTTACTGACCACAATCAAGGTATTTCTGTATGGTATAGGAGGTTATAAGAAGCGTACCACATGCTCCAACGCCTTTGAAAAGCCAAACTGCAAACTTGGAAACTGATGATTACCATCAGCGTACCTGTTCAGACGTTTTGCCACGGACGTTAAGAAAAAAATTCGATTATATAGGAGTTATGGAAATTGGACAGACATCAGCTAGGAGAGAGCTACCATAAGCACATTTACCTAATGGAGTAGCATTACCAATTCTCCAAAAAATGCAAAAATAACTTGTGCATTGCTAACCTCAAATAACGGAGACAGCTAAGGAGGTAAGAAATAAACGGTCTTTTATATATATATATATATATATATATATATATATATATATATATATATATATATATATATATATATATATATATATATATATATATATATATATATATATATATATATATATACACATTTGGGTTTACACCTCCATAAGCATCATGGTCCAGAAAAATGTTTTAATTTTATGGGACCCAAACCCTAAACAGGCACGAGGAACATTGAGTTTTCATTATTCTGTTTACATCAGCAAAGTTTTTTGCTATTTCCTTTGCATCGTGAGTGCAAAGGCACCTAATTTAAGCCAAGGAGAAACTGTGAAGTTTCTCCCAAAGCGTGCAGATGTAAGTGAAACATACCATTTATATAAGTACATGCGCAAGAACAATAAAAGTATATGAGCTCATCTTTATTTAAGCCAAATATCTCAAGGATCAATTAATTTTCATCCTAAGTGCCATATTCTTTTTTTCTTTTTTGCTCTCGCCAGTGAAAGTTAATCTCGCCTTTAAACTAGATGACTTTCTAGAGGCGATCCTAGATGATGAACATTTTGAACGCCAATAGTTTTTCCCATTGATATTTCAAATGAAGCCTTAAATATGTATCCTCGAGCAAAGATTTTGAGATACTAAATACTACGAAAAAACTAAGAACGTTTAGGAACCCCAGAAAGTCAGCGATTTCCCAAGGGCTATGATCTAAGTGAATCAAACCACTTTCTCGAATGGATTTTGTTTGACATCCGGTAATATCCAATAGTGTAATTATTTGTGGAAAAATGGCTAATTTAAAATGTGGCATCTTTTTTTCTGAAATAACTATTGTAGGTACATGAAAAGACACATTTCTCATGTACAGTACCAGTATTGTCATGATTATTATCATTGTATGTATCATTTACTGCATTATCATGATTATTATTATTGTACGTATTATCAACTGTATTAAGTACTTTCAACCATTATTTCAGATGTTGCATATCATTAGATTAATTCCTGTAATGTTAATGATATGATATGGCAACATTGAGTCAGCATTGGCAACACTTATCTATTGTGTTCTCAACTTCTCATGCTGCAGTCTGTTCGTCTTCGTCCCCTTAGCTGATAAGTTATCTTCTCTTGTGTTCTACGTATCTTGTATACTTACTCTAATAGACACCGAGAACCTACTTTTAAGTTGTATCCTTGCCCCACTAATTAAGGTTAAGGAAGTTACCACCACGTACATGGCGCAGTGAACTTACAGGGTCGTAATAGAACTTTTTTCAACACATGGACAACAGGAACCGGTCGACGCCATTAATGGACTCCAGGTTCGAATGTGCATTCGTTGTAATTCGATTTATTCATATTTTATGTGTAGTGTAGTGATGCAAGTACACAGTGAAGTGTTGTGCAGTGGATTATGCTTTTATAGTGCTTTTTTATTTTACGTCCTAGTGTTTTTGCTGTGCTATTTCAAGAAGCAAGCAAATAGTCTGTTGGGACTCTGTCGGAGCATGCATGACCAAATCCAGTCTTATTTATCGTCACGGGGTGACTGACTGCCAGTGCCTGAGGCAGAGTTGCTGCTCCCCTCAACTCAGAGTCGCTGACTGACGTGTTCATGCACATGCACACAAACTCGCTTTGCATTAAACTTTTCTTATCATTCTTGTTTTAAAACAATGTGTTGTTTTTGATAACTTTGTTGGAACTGTATTTTTGCCCACTGCACATCCAAAGTAATAATGGCCTCGAGAGATATACTTGCAGCACAGTTAGAAGAGCCCACAGAACAGGGGCCATTCAGTGATGTGGGTGCCCACAGCGTCGACGCTGCCCACGCCCACAGTGTTGGGGGAGTGTTGGAGAGCGCTGTCTCTCCCTCACCACCACTCGTGAGTCCCCACTACTGTCCCCCGTCTGCCTGTCAAGCTACCGGGACAGATTTCCTCGCTTTAATTCATTTTTTTAGAGGAATCTCGCTTGTATGAGGAAGAAAGCAGGGAAGACGAAGTAAGAAGACAAGAAAGACAATGTGAACTAGAAAGAAGGGAACAAGAAGCAATTCGCCTAAGAGAGGATGATCTCAGAAGAGAAGAAAATACGAGGTTTACTGCTCTCATTCAAACTCTTGCCTCGATAATCCATTCTCATCCAGGCAACCATACACCTATCACAGAGATGAATTCTAACTCCAATAAACCAGCTCTTCCACCTCCACAGGAGGCAACAGCCCAAACACCACCTCCACTGAAGGCAGATGCAACAATCCAAACGTTTAGGGAATAGAGACGTCGGTGGGATGACTATGCCATTATGGTGGATCTTTTTAAGCTTCCACATGAAAAACAAATGATCCAGATGAGGACGTGTTTAACCCTTGAAACACAGCGTGCGTTAGAACACACACTACAGATTTCTCACTCTACAGATAAGTCTCTAAACGAAGTCCTGGATGCTCTACAGTTGCATATAAAGGAACTGAGGAATGAAGTCCTTCGCCGAAGAGAGTTACTTAGGTGTAAGCAAATGGAAGGAGAATCTTTTGCTGATTTCTATGTGAGACTATGACGCATTGCAGAAGAAGTTGATTTGTCCAAGGTAATGCTGCTGCATGTGAAGAGACCCAACTAAAAATTATTATCTTGATGGGTATTCGAGATGCAGAGTTAGTTCAGAAGTTAATTGCCTTGGATACCAACTCTCCTCTACAAGATTTCGTCACAACCTGTTGATCGTATGAGGCAGCTAAAACTGCAACTTCTGCCATACGTGGCCCACCCAGCCAGTTGTGTGCCATTTCAGCCTAAAGGAGAAGCAAGAAATCAAGCGAGAAGTCTCCACCTTTGCCGAAGTCCTCTAAGCCAGTCGTTTTATGCCAGTATTGTCCCCGTCAGCACGAACCTGATAAATGCCCTGCTGCCAACAGTACCTGCAAAAACTGTGACCGTGTTGGCCATTGGTCCAGGACGTTGAAGTGTATTGCCAGCAAAGTCCAGTGCCGCCATTATCACCGTATTGGACACTTCGATAAATGCTGCAAGGATAACAAGAAAAATGGTCATCGAGACAGATCTTCAAGCAACAGTGGGGCCTCTGCAGTCTCCAACAAACATCAAGATTCACGGACCAGCCATCGTCGCTTAAGATCGCCTTCCACCATCTCCAAGATGCCCAAACCTATCTGTGTCCTCTTGTCATCTGGCGATATTAACTCTCGCATTAAGATGTTACCTGACACAGGTGCCGACGTCACCGTTATCGGACAGCAACACCTGGACACCATGGGCATCTCCAAGAGCTGCTTGCAACCACCTCCGCCGAATGTGACGTTCACAGCGGATGGATCTCCGATGTCACCTGCTCTGGGTATATTACAAGCTACCCTTACCTTAGGCAAGCGATCATGTCTTGCCAGGATTCAGGTTCACGAAAATGTGGAAGTTCCACTTTTATCCTATGGTCATTGCCAAGAACTGTCCATAATATCTCCTGACTTCCCCAAACCCATTTTAGAAGTCAAAACATGTCAATAGATACAAGGAGCTGCCCATCTCAGCAACTACATCACCTTCAGCAGCCAAGGAATACTTTCTTTGGGAATATAAAGATGTGCTGGTCTCAAAAGAAGACTTAAAGACAGTTCCTCTCAAGCCCATGGCTGGTCCTCCCATGAGAATCCACCTAAGGGATGGTGCAGTTCCTTTTGCCATCCACACCCCAAGACAGATTCCATTTGCTTTTAAGGACCAAGTCAAAGGAGAACTTGATTCTATGGCGGCCCAAGGAATGATCAAACCAGCTGGTGATGACCCTTCAGTTTGGTGCCACCCTCTCGTTGTCGTCGCCAAGAATGGAACAGGTGTACGTATCACCGTTGATCTAACCAAGCTGAAAAGCCAAATTTCTCGTCCAGCCCACCCTTCACCCACACCCTACACGGCTATTCGTAGTGTGGACCGGAAGTCTCGTTTCTTCACCACAGCTGATGCTCTTTACGGGTACTGGCAGATGGAACTGGCTTAAGAAGATAGTCATTTAACCACCTTTATTACGCCATATTATCGGTTCGTACATTGCAGAGGACCAATGGGCTTCACAGCTACTGGAGATGCCTTCTGCCTGCGAAGTGATATGGCCCTTCAAGATGTCCAAAACTGTGTTAAGGTGATAGACGACCTCCTTCTCTATGACGAAGACTACGTTACCCACCTTTATTGTATCCACGAAGTGCTCACCAGGTGCCGCAAGTTCGGGATCACACTCAACAAGGACAAATTTGTGGCAATGCCCCCTCTGTGAACTTCTGCGGATACACGCTCTCAGGAGATGGCATCTTAGCTGACCACCAGAAAGTCAGTGCGATCAAGGATTTTCCGACACCTGCTAACCTGACGGACCTCAGATCGTTTATGGGATTGGTCAACCAGTTAGCAGAGTTTACGCCTGACATCTCCATTGCAGCCCAGCCTCTACACCCCCTGACGAGTCCCAAGAGAACATTTGTCTGGACTTCTGACCATGATGAAGCCTTTCAACGCCCTCACCAGTCCACCAGTTCTCGCCCTCTTTGACCCAGACCTACCCGTCGTTCTTCAGATGGACGCTTCACACCTCAATGGCATTGGATATGCTCTCCTGCAGGACCATGGTAATGGACACCTGCATCTAGTTCAGTGTGGTTCTCGTTTTCTCGCTGATGCAGAGACACGTTACGCTACCACTGAGCTCGAGATGCTAGCCGTTGTCTGGGCAATGTCAAAGTGTAGGCTATAACTAGCTGGCCTACAGCACTTTACTCTGATGATGGATCACCGGCACCTCATCCCTATTCTGAAGTTATACACTGGATGCCATCGAGAACTCTCGTCTCCAGCACCTCCAGGAGAAGATCTCGCCCTACATCTTTACAGCTAAGTGGCGTTCTGGGAAGTTGCTCTGTGTTCCAGACGCATTGTCTCGAGCCCCAGTCAGCTACCCCACACAGGAGGACAAAATCTCGGGTGCTTCTGCTGCTCATCTTCGGACTGTCATAGCCATGAACACCGTTACTCTTTCAGATGAGTCCTCAGCTCAGGATGCTGATCGGATACTTCAGGATCTTCGCGACGTAACGAGAACAGATCCTTTGTATACATGTCTACTCAATTGTGTCACATCAGGATTTCCTTGCAACAGATATGACCTGCACAATTCCTTACTCCCATATTGGAAACATACGTGCAGATCTCTACGCCGATGGTGACCTCGTCCTGTATGGAGCAAGAGTTGTTGTACCTACCGCCCTTCGTCACCGCACCTTGTCCCACTTGCATGACAGCCACAGGGGTGTGGAAGCAACCAAGCGCAGAGCAAGGCAGTCAGTTTTCTGGTCCGGTATTGATTCTGACATCGCCAATACAGTCGGAGCTTGTGAGGCATGTCAAACATTGCAGCCATCTCAGCAGCAGGAACCTCTACTGAATGACGACAATCCAACAAGACCCTTTGAGTCAGTTTCAGCCGACTTCTTTGTTGTTGCAGGGAAGTTTTTCCTAGTCGTCGTCGATCACTTATCAGGATGGCCCGTTGTCACCCCCTGCAAAGGGGATACTACCGCTTCTAATACCATCAGGATCTTCTGCCGCTACTTCCGTGAAGTTGGTGTTCCTCTTCGCCTTAGGACAGATGGAGAGCCACAATTCACCAGTGCAGAGTTCAAGGATTTCATTCGACACATGGTAACATCACCCCACTACCCACAATCGAATGGTAATGCCGAAGCTGCTGTGAAGTCAATTAAACACCTCATACTGTAAACAGCCCCATCTGGCAACATCGATAATGAAGATTTTGACCGTGGCTTGCTGGAACTCGGGAATACTCCTAACTTTACTGGGCGCTCCCCTGCCCAGATCCCGTATGACCCTCCTCTCAGGTCATGTATTCCTGCCCATCCAAAAGCGTCCTCCAAGGAGTGGCAGGTCAAGACTGAAGACTGTGACCGCCATGCTGCCGACCGCTACGAGCAGGTAAAGACCCAGTATGACCAGCATGCCCACTCCCTGCCCAAGTTGAGCGTCGGACAGCAAGTTCGGATTCAAGACCCGACCTCTCATCGTTGGGACAAAGTTGGCATTGTCATGGGCCATGGAAAGTCAAGAGACTATCAAATTCGTCTCCCTAGTGGTCGTGTGTGGTGGCGTAATCGCCGTTTTCTTCGTCCTGTGCCACCCACTATTAGTGACCCCTTTCTCCCTGTGCCTGTGGCCCCTTGCCCGGACCTAGACAGAGAGTCCTTAGTCACCATTCCTCCTGTGAATCCAAGTCGTTCCCAAAGACTCATAGAAAAGGAGTCCGCTCGAGAATGCACTACGAGCGTGAGGGGGAGGTGTAGGTATATGAAAAGACACATTTCACATGTACCAGTATTGTCATGATTATTATTATTGTATGTATTAATTACTGCATTATCATGATTATTATTATTATACGTATTATTAATTGTATTATGTACTTTCAACCATTACTTCAGATGTTGCATATCATTAGATTAATTCCTGTAATGTTAATGATATGGCAACATTGAGTCAGCATTGGCAACACTTATCTGTTGTGTTCCCATGATGCAGTCTGTTCGTCTTCGTCCCCTTAGCTGATAAGTTATCTTCTCTTGTGTTCTACGTATCTTGTGTACTTACTCTAATAGAGATTGAGAACCTACTTTTAAGTTGTATCCTTACCCCACCAATTAAGGTTAAGGAAGTTACCAATACGTACAACTATAGTGTAATTTATACCGATTCGCCATCCAGGGTAGACTGTTTTGACAAGGTGACTTATGAAGATCTTGCCGCTAATCTTTAGCAGGGGAAAAAACTCATGATGTGGCACCATTCTTATAAAAAATGGAATGGGAGAAGAATAAAAAGTTTTATAAATACTTTCTAACTATAGGGCAAGGAGTTGATATTAATTTAACAATAAAATCTAAGTAATAGTGCTATGAAACTTAATGTATATATCTAGCATAAAATCTACTCACTAAGCCCACATAAAGTTGTTTAAATATGACACAGTAGATTTAAACTAAACCTCAAATGACACGAATCTAAAACTGGCATTTAATCACTAAGAATAACTATGGATTTGAAATATATCATACATAAGGGAAAGGAGATTTCAGAATTATGATTTTTTTACTCTATTCATGAAAATTGAGATGTCTTTTATAGCTAATTCCGCCTTAATGCTTCAAGTTAATGAATAAAGACTCTAAAACACGCAAAAAACCTATCTTATAAATACAGAACACATGCTCCCACATATTTACACACACAACTTT
>NC_090757.1:14490169-14497669 GCF_036898095.1 Palaemon carinicauda
ACCTTCATGGAGAAACTTTATGTAAATAATACTATCCGTTTACTTTTAACTGGTTATCAAGAAAATTTGTAAAAATAAGGGAGGGGACCGTAAATTAAATAGATTGAAATCAAATATTAGCAGTTAAAGTCAACGAAACTGCCAGGTGAATTACTTATTTACATTAATCTTCTTGAATAAAAGAAACATTTATTTGTTCAATTTAATGAGCACATTTCTTAATGAAAATAAGATCTGCTAGTAATTTATTAAGTATTTATTTAAGATAAAGATGTAAGGCATATCAATTACCTGGGTCGTGGGCGCATTTTTTAAGTCTTGCATACACAAGACATGTTCGTATTGACCCGAAGGAAAAAGTTCATGTTAACTTTTCTAACAATTTTTTTTCCTATTTCTACCATAAATTGGTAATAGTTATTGCAAATAATAAAAATTTTCCAAATAAAAAAATCGAATAAATTCACCGAATTCCAAAGACTTGACTTCCTCCCTAACAACATTGCTTCTGCTACAGGTTTTCATAATGCTTTAGAAAGATTAAACTAATTCAATTCTTACACGACAGCTTAGATCCTAAAGCTGGATTCAGCGTCAGTCTTCCGTACACGACGTCCAAGCAATGCGGCATCTTGAGACGGCGTCAAATGTCTTGTAGTTTGTCTTCCAGGAATCCTATTTACACGGACATTTGAGATGTGCCCAACATCCCACTTACATTCGTTTTGGCAATTAAGCTCAAATTAGTGACAGCTCGTTGCCAGAGACTACCCCAACAGCTCGTTAACGCCAAAGCGTCATTATATGAGCTTATAACAGACACAAGACCACCGTATTTGGAATAAAACGATTGTTAATCTCGATAGTTCGAACTAGAGGATGGTTACCAATTAAGGCGTGATAAAATAGAAAGGATTTTAAGGGCGTCTATCTACCTCGCAGTATCGCGTCTGAAATCTTTCTAAGATTTAGGGCCTCGAATGCAATGAATTCCGTGGCTGTTAATGAACTACCAAACTGGCTTGTTCCATTCCCTTTGCAGTTATCGGTTCATCAACAACAGCCATGTTCTTTTATACTTGCAGTGATATACTGGAAGGAGTTCTAGGGTAGGTCCATTCTCTTATCTGTTAGCCATTGTAAACGCAATCTTTCTGAGCATAAAACAATAAGCAGCTTCTATAGTTGATTGGATTGGATTCATGAATTCGGGCTATATAGCCCGGCGCTGGGACCTGCGAGGCCCTTCAGCACCATGTGCAGATGGTAGAAAAAACCTGTAATTACACTATGAATAAAATTTAGAAGAGGTTGGACATTATGGTGGAAGAAAGGAAACAGGAACGAAGGTAGATCTACTGAGCTATGGAGGGTGATTTCATAAATAGTAAGCCTTGTTCAGATAAATAAAAAAATAATTTGAAAAGATATTTACGAAAAAAAGACGATGTGTTATAACATGTTAATTTAATGTTCTAATCTTTGCGAGTAAAAGAAAAAGATATTTGTTAAAATTTAGAAAAACTAAATGCTTCCAGTATTTCTAAAATTATCAACACATTTACTAAAATTACCAATATATGAGTTATGTGATTACTGAATCATTATTGGGTGGATCGCCAAGAGGCCGGCATTATATAGACCTAATCCTTTCACATTTCAAAACATTCTAGGTGGTACTGCAATATGCCCTTATAAAGGAAGCTGGATTCAAGGGGGGAAATTTGCATAATGCCATTTTAGGTTAAACGTCAAACAAACACTGAATTCAATGTTCTATCAATACAACACAAGTAGCAAGTTAGTCGTCAATTGTTATTGATTTGTTTGTTAAGGAATGCTGAGTAATGTTCCTATGAATTCAGAACAGTCTTCTTATATTGGAGAGAGAGAGAGAGAGAGAGAGAGAGAGAGAGAGAGAGAGAGAGAGAGAGAGAGAGAGAGAGAGAGAGAGAGATGTATGGATCCTTGAGATATTAGATAATAAAGAAGATTCTACTATTCCTTCACGTTTGTGTCTTCAGAGAGAGAGAGAGAGAGAGAGAGAGAGAGAGAGAGAGAGAGAGAGAGAGAGAGAGAATGTATGGATCCTTGAGATATTAGATAATAAATAGGATTCTATTATTCCTTCACGTTTGTCTTCAGAGAGAGAGAGAGAGAGAGAGAGAGAGAGAGAGAGAGAGAGAGAGAGAGAGAGAGAGAGAGAGAGAAAATCATGAAACTTTGAGGTACTATACTAGTGTCGATTGTCTGATTTCATTTGACAAGTATAGACTTATGAAGAATATTAAGACGTCAACAGAACAAGATTTTTTTTTTAAATTTAGAAAATAGAAATAAACCGCTCGAGGAAGATGGCACACATGAATCCATATGATGCGGAATTTTGTTTTAATAGTAATAATGAGGAATATTTTCTTTTACAGTTTTCTCTTGCTAATCTTGTATATTGTCCAAATACAAAATCGGAATTTAAAGCAGCCTCGAAAATAAGAAAAAAATAAAAACAATCTTTGGTTGTGTAGTTCCAGGTATTTATCGTCTTATTCGCCTTTTTTAATTATTTATTTTCCCCAGATCCAAATAAAAAAATATACATAAAAAATAAACAATACACATCAACTTACAAAGTGTAAATATAAATGTCTGGAAGAATTATGTTTTACAGATATACTTCGATACACACAACACATTTCTCTTTGCACGAAATTTGACGATTTGCTGAAACAAATGATACATTAAGTGTAATTTCATTTAATAACAATATACGGTAAACTACAGCGTTTATTTGTTTAACTCTATGATATGAGAAAGTGACTAGCAGTTCCTGCATAACCATCATACCATTCTTTATTGAAAAAAAAAACAACAAAAAACAATAAAACAGGATATGAACGTAAGAATGTGGCACGCCATGTCGAATTAAATTCTCCACCAACCACGCATGCGCGAACAAAATTGCATGACGTTTTCTTGGAAGGTAAAAAGAAACGACATACCTAAAATAGAGTGAGATTAATAATAAAAAAAATAATAAAATTTTTATATAAACCCAAGAACCTATCTTTATCTACAGAATGCTGCAAAACACACATTCGATAATAACCTGCCAATTTATGTTTGATTGAGACGGCTCTGTCTTGCACAAGGTCAGCATCAGCTGATGCTAATTAAAAAAAAAAAAAAAATATTATGAGCAGTTTAAGAAATTGATGTTTAGGATCAATGAACACATATTACATCTGATCATTGATAATATTAGAGATTCATAGGGATTCAATTGAAAGTTTATATATATATATATATATATATATATATATATATATATATATATATATATATATATATATATATATATATATATACCAAGGCACTTCCCCCAATTTTAGGGGGTAGCCGACATCAACAAATGAAACAAAACAAAAATGGGACCTCTACTCTCTACGTTCCTCCCAGTCTGACAAGGGACTCAACCGAGTTCAGCTGGTACTGCTAGGGTGCCACAGCCCACCCTCCCCCGTTATCCACCACAGATGAAGCTTCATAATGCTGAATTCCCTACTGCTGCTACCTCCGCGGTCATCTAAGGCACCGGAGGAAGCCGCAGGGCCTACCGGAACTGCGTCACAATCGCTCGCCATTCATTCCTATTTCTAGCACGCTCTCTTGCCTCTCTCACATCTATCCTCCTATCACCCAGAGCTTTCTTCAATCCATCCATCCACCCAAACCTTGGCCTTCCTCTTGTACTTCTCCCATCAACTCTTGCATTCATCACTTTCTTTAGCAGACAGCCATTTTCCATTCTCTCAACATGGCCAAACCACCTCAACACATTCATATCCACTCTAGCTGCTAACTCATTTCTTACACCCATTCTCACCCTCACCACTTCGTTCCTAACCCTATCTACTCGAGATACATCAGCCATACTCCTTAGACACTTCATCTCAAACACATTCAATTTCTGTCTCTCCATCACTTTAATTCCCCACAACTCCAATCCATACATCACAGTTGGTACAATCACTTTCTCATATAGAACTCTCTTTAGATTCATGCCCAACCCTCTATTTTCTACTACTCCCTTAACTGCCCCCAACACTTTGCAACCTCATTCACTCTCTGACGTACATCTGCTTCCACTCCACCATTTGCTGCAACAACAAACCCCAAGTACTTAAACTGATCCACCTCCTCAAGTAACTCTCCATACAACATGACATTCAACCTTGCACCACCTTCCCTTCTCGTACATCTCATAACCTTACTCTTATCCACATTAACTCTCAACTTCCTTCTCTCACACACCCTTTCAAATTCTGTCACTAGTCGGTCAAGCTTCTCTTCTGTGTCTGCAACCAGTACAGTATATATATATATATATATATATATATATATATATATATATATATATATATATATGTATTTATGTATAGGTCTATATGTACATACATATGTACATATTTATGTGTATATATATATATATATATGTATATGTATATATGTATATATATATACATATATATATATATATATATATATATATATATATATATATATATATATATCTTCTAATAATTTGATCTAATACCTAAATAAGGGCCAAACATTCGCAGGTAAAATGACAAGATACCAAACCTCAATATACACCCTCTAGTAGGCTCTGATATCTAGCCATGTATGTTTTAATATTAGAAATGAAAGTGCATGCGGGAGTTTTGTCAATAAATAAAGTTAATGGTCTAATTATCCACTAATTTTGTCAGATTAGGTCATCTAGACATCGATTATTCGTTATAAAGGATGGTCGAAAATGGATGATGGTCGTAGTTAACTTGACAGGGAGCAAATTAGTTTCTTATAAAGATATTGAAAGCAAAGTAGAGATATATTTTCTATTAGACTCAGAGCGGGTGCGTAGTATGGGGAACTTTCTAATTCTCTAAACTTACATCTGGCAACTAAGGTTTTGATTTTTATCATCATCATTAATATTATTATTATTATTATTATTATTATTATTATTATTATTATTATTATTATTATTATTATTACTTGCTAAGCTACAACCATAGTTGCAAAAACAGGATGCTGTAAAGCCAAGCGCTAAAACAAGGAAAATAACTCAGTGAGGGAAGGAAATAAAGAAATATACCACAAGAGAAATTTAAGAATAATAGCATTAAAATAAATCTATTATATATAAACTATAAAAACTTCAAAATAACCAGAGGAAGAGAAATAAGATAGAACAGTGTGCTCGAATGTACCCTCAAGCAAGAGAACTCTAACCCAAGACAGTGGAAAAACCAGGGTACAGAGTCTATGGCACTAACCAAGACTAGAGAACAATGGTTTAATTTTGGAGTGACCCTCTCCTAGAAGAGCCGCTTTCCACAGGTAAATAGTCTCTACCTAACCTTACCAAGAGGAAAGTAGCCACTGAACAATTACATTGCAGTAGTTAACCATTTGAACGAAGAAGAATTGTTTGGTAATCTCAGTGAGATGTTAATGATCAATAGTCGATAATTACGATCAAACGTTTCTATAAGTATTTTCTGGTGAAAGCAATAATTCGCTTATTACGCCTTTCTTTAAAAGTATTCATTTGCTTATTCCGCATTTCCTTATCTAACTATTATTTCAACCTTTCCTAATCTCTTCATGTAAGCATGAGGTCTACGTATTGAGAGTTTTATTTTCTAAGTATTAATTCATATTAAAAAAAATTTCTAAGCAAAAATATATTCTTTGTTAACGTTTTTTCCGGGATTCTGAGAAATTCGGCAAATCTTTACCATAAATCACTAATTACCATCAATGTCTATTTATCGAAGATCATAATAATTACTTTTATTAGGTTAGAATATAATTTACTGCTATTTTCATAGTATTGCTTCCATCTACTCAATGCTAACTACGTCTTATATGGAAGCATTCGTCTTCCATAAAAGTGTTAATTACTTTTATTTAATCTCTCCCACCAAAAGCTCTAGGATACTAATGTAAAATAAAGTTCAGTTCATAATGAGATTTCTAACTGTATCTTCTTTCTTTGCACTTTCTTGCAAATTCATGATTGAAATTTTAATTCAATCAAGTTTCAAAAAATTATCCCATGTCTTAGTACGCTTAGTTTTGATGACAAAACGCTCTCAGGCGACAAAAGTTTCAACAATTAAATAGTCACTTCAATTATTTTCCTCGAGGCTAAAACTGTCACTTTCAAATAAAATATTAATGTACAATGTATATATATATATATATATATATATATATATATATATATATATATATATACACATACATACATATATATATATATATATATATATATATATATATATATATATATATATATATATATATATATATATATATATATATATATTTATATATATATATATATATATATATATATATATATATATATATATATATATATATATGTGTGTGTGTGTGTGTATGTATATATTGCAATATCCTTTTCTTCAGAATTTTTTCACGATTACTAACACAGATCTTTTTTTCTATACATTTCTCGACGTTTACAAATTTAAATTACAACCATACTTGATATTACAAGCATCACTAAAATTAAAAGGGAATTTAGTGTTACAAAGAGTTCTATGATAGAACTTTCAAACTTGGATATCCAAACGTACGAATTCTTCCTAATTCAAGGTAAATGTACAGTATGGTACTTTGTACATTTACAGGATATTTTATTTGTCTTTTACATCCACGCGTATCTCACACCTGGCGGTCAGTTAAGACGAAACCGGCTTCATGAAGTTTTTTCCCATGGTTTAAAGATTAGAAGAAGTTAGATACAATTATGCAAAACTAATCCTGTTTGCTGTTATCAACACATATAAGTAATGAGTGATGGTGATGACTATATCCATAAGCAAACACTAGGGAATACATAATGGTACTCTCACATACACACATATATTCGGGTAAGCATGTATACTGATATCAATGTATACAAACATAAAATTTAGCACGAATACTGGAGTTCACAAATACGCATACATCCATGTTAACAAGCGTGCTGATCAATATATATCTGGAGATATCTCGGTTAACATACATACTGATATACGCATACTAGTGTCCACATATACTGTATACACACATATATACTGGTAAGCATGCATACCGGTGTACACATACACACGCATATAGTATATCCACGTTAGCATGCATACTGATATCCGCATACACACACACACGCATATATATATATATATATATATATATATATATATATATATATATATATATATATATATATATATATATATATAAACACACAAATAAGCATGCATACTGATATCCACATATACACATATATATACAAGTTAGCATGCATACTGATATCCACATATGCAAGCAAGAATGCACGGAGAAATCCACAAACATTCTTTCAACTTGTTACAAAGAATATCATCGTCTTGTGTTCGTCTCTTAAACGCAAGAAAGATTTAA
>NC_090757.1:14502669-14510169 GCF_036898095.1 Palaemon carinicauda
TTGTTGAAATCTGGGTAGAAAATCTAACCCTGAATATCAGGAATAAAGACCCACAATGCAATTAGACCAAAGGTCAATCTAATATGATCCCTGGTTCACGCTCCCAGATAATCCCATCAAGAGGTCAATATCTGCTAAGTAGAGTTGCACCAGATTATCCATTTGGAAACAAATTATCATCTGTGAATTAAACAAGCAGCTTTGTATTGGCAAATACCTTCTTGTCTACACCACCTAATTCACCAGTAAACGGGCGGCACTTGGAGACCTTCGGAACCGTAATGACTGATTTTACAGACTCAGTTCTTTTTACGGTCCGCATTTACGAGAGTTACGAGAGACTTCAGTTTCCCTTAAAACTTCGCTGGGTAGCTCATTCTTATCCGATAAACAAGTAAAAGACTGAAACTGGCTATCTATCGACTCGTTCCGATAGACATATTCTAATATGGCATGCAGAATGTGATTTGTTCTCATCTGATCTATTTGTTTTGAGTTTCTTTTATAGACACCTCCTAGATGATTCCCATTCTTCTTTACACGAGCCTAATAGTTTTCAACAAACTTGGTTTTGCATATAACACATCATATCCGTTATTACAATAGTCTAAGAATATAAAGAATGTTAATGAATAATTTGACAGAGCCCAAGTGCCACCTAGAACTCTTGGAAAAATGTTACCTCAATAATATTGCACCTACAAATTTACAAGAATCCCATTAACTTAGTCAAGTTATTCTCTCAACAGTCAAGGGTAAAAGATCTTTTTGGACTGGACCATTTTCGTATTACAGCATATAATTATCAGACATTGAAGAAATCAACCGTAATACAGGTGGACGATTAGAAGTCGTCAATCAACCCCAGTTAAGATATTATACATCTTTCGGTCAACTCCTGCGGAAGCATGCCAATAAGCTCCAATTTTAAATTCTGTCTATCTATCACCTGCGGGTTAGTAATTTCTTTGGTCTTTTGCTGTGCAGGTACGACGTGGGATACCTAGTAGATTACAAAGTGGGTGATCACATAAGGCGAGATATATCAGGAATACTAAGCTAAATTGGTACTAGCTGAACCTGATATTCAATTTCTGCTTCTTTCCACAGACTCAAGCACATAATTAGAACCTCGATTCGAATTCTCTGTTCTCTTTAAACATACGAAGTATGAAATATATATAATTGAAGGCACTTTTAAAAAAGGAATATGTTAAAAATATGATTATCAGCTTTTGAACGTGTAATTTAAATCAATTTATACCAAATAAGACACTAACCATTGTAGGCTTTAAGGGGTGTAATCTTTAAAGTTCTAGTCGCAGAAGCGTTAGTTCACCTGCACTAGAAAAACATTTGAGAAATCAAAAACTGAAATGGACCTAGCGTCAGCAAAAACCGAACCACATCTAGCAAAAGTGAAAACTGAAATACACCCAACATTAGCAAAAATTAAAACACAAAACTGAAGCACACTTAGCATAAGCGAAAACTAAAGTATACTATGCATCAGTGAAACTGAAGCACATCGTGTTTCAATGTATTCCGAACCACGTCGAGCATTCAGCAAGAACTACAGCAAATCTAACACCAGCAGAAATTAAAGACTATTCAAGGACAGTGAATACTGACTCATACGAACCATCACAGAAAACTGAAGCACTCCTATCGTAGATGATAACTGTTACGCTCCTAGTATCATCAGAAACTGAAGCATCATACCTAACATCAAGCTTGTGGTGGCCTATTTGGTAACGTCCCCGACTGGTGATCGCCAGCCTAGGGTTCAAGTCTCTCTCAAACTTGTTAGCTTTAGTGGCTGCAAACTCATCGTGCTTGTGACCTAAGGATGGTGGGTTTGGGGGAGCCTATAGGTCTACCTGCTGAGTCATCAACAGCCAATGCTATGCTTGATCCTCCTTGTTCCTAGCTTGAATGGAGAGGGGGCTTGGGTGCTGATCTTATGTACAATTTATATGGTCAGTTTCTAGGGCATGGTCCTGCTTGCTAGAGCAATGTCACTGTCCCTTGTCCCAACCATTCATGATCAGCCTTTAAACTTCGAATGGAAGTATACCAAGCAGCCGCAGCAGAAACTTGCTCGAGATAAGGTTGCATTTCGGTTGAATCTCGTCTGCATTTCCTCCCCCCCGGCCCAACAAATGTTCATCTTTTAACGTGTGATTATCTGCCGTGGTTACAGGTGAATCAACTCTAGACTGGTCATGAGAGAGTAAATTGGATCAAATTAGAATGCCGTTGTTAAATTAAGAATAAATTATAATTATAGCATCAAATCATTGTTTTTATTTCTTAAAACTAATATTACTTATTATTATGCATATTTAGAAGGGAAACCGAAGACAGATTTGTAAATAAACATAAATTTCTTATTCACTACTGCAACGTCTACTAAATCTAATATCATAGAGATAAAAAGCGTACAGATATTATTTTACTAAGTATTACTACCTTCAACATAAATTGATAAATGAGAAAACTGCAAGGAAAACGCAATAAGAAAAGAGACTAAAAAAGTAGTTTGCGAAGTTACGGTCCGTAATCCATTAACCAGTTCTAAATTTTTCTTTGGAATCCAGTAAATTTTTATAGCCATTTTCTCGCTTTTAGAGATTCTATCAGTTAAAATTCTAATTGGAATTATAGGTGAATGCCTTCTGCCTATGGCAAAATTATCTTCATGGATCTTGATGAAAAAAAAAAGAAAAAAGACTGTTCCTTTAGCCGAGAATTCTTTACCAAACTTCGTTTTGAGTTGTAAACTTATGGATGAATTGACATTAATTTCTAGTTCATAATTCGTATATATTTCACTCTGGATGCAGTAACCTCTAACAACCAATTTATACCTAGTATTAGAGAGAGAGAGAGAGAGAGAGAGAGAGAGAGAGAGAGAGAGAGAGAGAGAGAGAGAGAGAGAGAGAGAGAGCTATTTTCATCCTTAGATACCTATCGAAATGAATATATCTTTGCAAGAAAAAACACATTACGAAGTTCTTGTATAAAAACAGCCCTTATGATACTCATGTTGCAACACGAATTACCTTCATCATCGTATCATTGGGATTGCTACACCTAGATAGCATAGCCAAGTGCACCATTAGAGATATAAATACAACCAATAGCTAATATTGACGGCCCTGTTCATTATGCCCACCACGTTGCAAAAAAAAAAAAAAAAAAAAAAAAAAAAAAAAAAAAAAAAAAAAAAAAAATTTCTTCGCATGGACGCACACAAACACATAACTTGCTGCGCTGTCGTTAATAATACGGCATTGAATGCGTTATCCTCTATCTAGGCAATAAATTTAAGAAAATAATAACTTTTGACGTCTTCTCCGATAGGGCCCGGGTAATCCCGTTATTAATTCAATCTTCAGGTATAGACGCTACAGAACTATTAGAGACAGTCGTTGCGTCGTGAGATTTATGATGGATGCAAGTGTAAATTAAGTACGGGAAGCTAATAATTAAATGCTTATTCAAACAAAAGTGCTGAGATGTGTAAATATACGGAGTATTTAAACAAAATAATTTGTGCATAATACACGGTAATATAACTCAGATAAAATTAATCTTCCACTGTAATGGTATTGATGTATTTTAGAATCAGAAATGGGTTAATTTAACTCCCTCAAAATTATCATCAAATTATGGTGGGCTCCGTACCATATCAAAATTCATCATTAAGACCAATGACTATATCATATTAAAATGGTAATATTCATTACACTTCTTCAATAATTGGTCTGATAATAAGGCAAAACTACTCACCCGAGATGTGATCTATGCTTAGAAGGGAGAATACTTATTTTTGATAATTTTGATAATAGTTCCTAAAGGGGCTAAAATATCCTATGACCAATGGAAAAACTTCAGGATATAATTTGGTTTAAAGGCAGCAAAGAAGTGTTCTTAATATTCTGAATTTTAAAACTAGACCAAAACCTATTAAATTACTAGCTATACATATTGTACTCCATGTAACCTAAACATATAAATATACATATAAACACATACATTTTCTGTATATATACCATGTATATATGAAGGCAATAAACCGTGGGGAAAATAAGATTATTAAGAGATTTTGTAATAGTTCCCTATGATAACATCAAACTAGTCAAGATTCACTGAATATTTTCATTTTCATAGTGGATTATTGCAACTGAGCATCACGTGTTCCTGCGAGTTTTATATATATATATATATATATATATATATATATATATATATATATATATATATATATATATATATATATATATATATATATATATATATATATATATATATATATATATATATATATTTATATACAGTATACATAAAATATATATATAGTATATATAATATATATATAATAATAATAATAATAATAATAATAATAATAATAATAATAATAAGCATACACTATACATATATCCTGATAAATAATATCTACTTGAGATCACTCGGTGAAGAAAGTGTGACGTCATCGCATTAAGCAATTTATGAAATGTATGAAACATAAATATCTAAGGTGCATTTCTCAATTCTCTAGCCAATGGCCGGACAACGTCACGGGAAATAAAACTGCCCCTCGTTCATGTTTTTATTTCCTCTATTAGGATCCTAAGTACTTTGGCCCCTCCCCTGCTTCAAAGGGCCACGCCTCTTTTAACTCCGCCCTGTTTAATTCTGAAACGTTACTATTGGTGCATGTCTTAAGAATATTTCAGACTCGGTTTCAGATATATTCAAATGCTAATCCTATCCACTGCTTCACACGCTTCGTCCGGAGTTAAGTTATGAGTTCAACAAATTATTTACGGGTCGAAGTCATTAGCTACAGGTCTGTGTTAAAAAATATTTTATGATAACTGTTTCATGGCGAAAACACAAGGAAGCTATTATCTTTTAAAGATATTAAATGAAAGGTAATAAATTCAGGTTAATTATTGATCACGTATTGTTTGATAATAGAGGTACCTTAGGAACATTTGCTAAACAAGATCACGTATTTAATTCCCAATGGCCTTAAGCATTCACTACGAAATTGCCTGTTGGAAAATTGGAAAACTGTTATAGCAGCATCATCCAAATCGAAAAGTGAGTATATATACATATATATATATATATATATATATATATATATATATATATATATATATATATATATATATATATATATGGGTTCTGGCTAGGTTTCATTACCACGCTGGCCACTGCGGATTAATGAGGGTTGGAAATTTTGGTCTGATCGCTCTCAGCAAACCAACCTAGTATGGGGGACCCTGAGTGGTATAGTTTCGCTGATCATGGCGATGCACAATGCGAGTAAATTATGGAATAAGCTTTTTGTTTTGTTTTGTTTTGAGAAACCGAGGTAAGAGCAAAGGCAGGGAGAGGGAAATACTAAAAGGTGTGAAAAGAGGGGAAAAGGAATGAAAAAAAAATGTACGAGAGAAAAATAACTGCTTTATTTCACTAAAGCCTTAGAACATAGGCTAATTACAACTCAAAAAGGTTTGGAAAGAATAATGATGGGAGTAACAGTAAGAGATAGAAAAAGAGCAAATTGGATACACGAGAAAACTAAAGTACAGAATCATTCTAACATGTAAGAAAAAGAAATGGACATGGACAGGATATATAATGATAATGACAGGTAATAGATGGACATTAAGAATAGCAAAATGGATCCCTAGAGATTGCAAAAGAAGTGGGGGAAGGAAGAGAAGACGATCGATTGACGAAGTAAGAAAGTTTGCGGTTGTGGACTGACATACAAAGAACATAAACAGACGGAAGTAGATACACATGACCGAGGCCTTTGTTCTATAGTGGACCAGTAACGGATAATTAAGATGATATATATATATATATATATATATATATATATATATATGTATATATATATATATATATATATTATATATATATATATATATGTATATATATATATGTGTATATATATATATATATATATATATATATATATATATATATATATATATATATATATATATATATATACCCTCATGAAGTTATTTTTACGATGAAAGCGTATACATATTTTACATATGTATATGTATATATACATACATACATATATATATATATATATATATATATATATATATATATATATATATATATATATACACATATACATATATCTATCTATCTATGTATATATATATATATATATATATATATATATATATATATATATATATATATATATATATATATAATTTGGTAGTTTGTAAGAAAATCTCATTAAAAACCTATGCCTTAAAACAACACACCTGTAGCAAAAATTGAAGGATGATTATGATTTGTAGAGCAAATTGCACACTAATCCTTCATTCGCAAGATACTGCAATCCCTAACGAAAGTTCCTCTACTGTAAGGCAGCTTCTGGGCGATGACCGATACTCAAATAGGATAACTTTCAACGATGGCACAAAAATCAAACCTCTATTATTTGAAAAATCGTTCATGAGCAATTATGGGTAAATGCCAGGTCACTGCAAAGTCAGCAAAAATTTCCTGGATATGGAACCCACGATATTTTTGGGTAACGGATGTGGTAATGACCTTGAATGGTGATCGCCAGACTGAGGTTCGAGTCCCGTTTAAACTCGTTAGTTTCTTAGGTCGCTGCAACCTCTACCATCTTTGTGAGATAAGGATGGGGGATTTTAGTGAGCCCATAGGTATATCTGCTGAGTCATCAGCAGTAATTGCCTGGCCCTCCTTGGTCCTAGCTTGGGTGGAGAGGGGGCTTGGGCGCTGATCAAATGTCATATGGGCAGTCTCTAGGGCATTGTTCTGCTTGGTAGGACACTGTCACTGTACCTTGCCTCTGCCATTCAAGAGCAGTCTTTAAAACCTTTAAACCCTCTTCAAACAAAGTCAGACCAAGGAGGACAAGATAATGGTTGCCCTTCCCTTAGCCTACAGGAAAACGAAGACCATACTTTCCCATGAAATCTATCGAACCGTAATCCCTACTCGATCTGTGAATACACATCTCAATAATTGTTGATGATCCCATGAAGTAAATACCCATTCGAGTTATTTTCTTTCGAATATAGATCTCAGGAAGTTTCTGACGATTAATAAAGAAACACAACATTCTAATAAACAGCGTACCAGCGCCGTCAAAAATGACGTCTAAACATTTAAATAGATATGCACACACGCACACACAGATTCAAATTTTCTCACCCTTTTTCCCTTTCCTAACTACAATCTGCTGGTTCTCCAATTCATGGGAGATTGTAGTTTCGAAGTGTAATTCTCCGGGTATTCTTCACACCAGAGCATGGCTACTCCCTATGCCCCTGAGCGTAACAGGATATATATATATATATATATATATATATATATATATATATATATATATATATATATATATATATATATATGGAAGGCTAAAAAGAATCTGGAAAGATAGAAATATATCCATTAACTTGAAAATTAGACTAC
>NC_090757.1:14517669-14520169 GCF_036898095.1 Palaemon carinicauda
GGTAAATCAAATTGCCTTTGCTTGTTACTCTCTCATGACTAAATTTACCTAAACATTTTTATCAAAGGTATCAATGAACGAATAATGAAATAAAAAAAAATAATGCATAATGAATATAATTCTAAATCATAAACCAATGACAAAATATAAAGAAATAATGATTAATGAATATAATTCTGAATTATCAAACGAAGGTCCAAATATGAAGAAATAAAGCATAAAGAATACAATAATTCTAAATCAGCAAGTGAATGACGAAATATAAAGAAATATGGCATAAAGAATTTAATAATTCTTATTTAAAAAAAAAGTGAAGAAGGATGAATAACGCCAAGAAAACCGAATAAAACTAAGTAAGAAAAATCCGAACGTAAGAAGGTATTCGAAAAGCTTCCACGGTATTTACAAGACGTCACGACAGCGTAGTATCAAATATCCCCCAATCTGACCTTACCTTCTTGCCCCCTCCCCCTTCCGTCCCCGGCCCAAAAGACTCGCCACTAATTGCGGACCACGGCGGAGCTCCCGAGTGTCGGAGATAATAAAATCAATTACTTTAATTGCCCAAATGATTAATTACAGTAGCGAGATGCGAGAGTCGGCATTCTGGGCTGCATGATATGGCGATGCCGCTGATGACGTGAGAAGATTCGTTAATGGTGGTTATTTGGGGGGACGGATTCGGAACTCGTGTAACTCTCGAGTTGCGTAATTAGCATCTCAGGTCAATGTCTCAAAGGTCAGGGTCAACTCAGAGATTAAGAGTAAACGCTTTCATCTGTAATGGGGATGTTGCGCAAGAAATAAGTTTCTGAAATGACGACATTCATCAGTCCACTGACTTGTCATATTGCTTCACTGATTAATAAGAAATGGGTCATACATCACATATCCTATGGCATATTGGATGGATAATGCCAATATAATCTCGAATATTGCTGCCATGGATAACCTCTGGTTTATCAAGAATTATAAGAGAAAATCAAATGCAGTTTTAGAAATAATCCTCTGAGCTAGGATGATTTTGTCAGGCGTAAGTCTTTGAATAACTTTTGAAAGATAGAAAGACAATATATGAAGTGGTCTTTCAAATCAGGTCATGAACACTTAAGAGTCGATTTCGACAGGCAAAAAAAAAAAAAAAAACACCAAACTTCCAGGTGCAAACTAAAGCAAAAGGCGTAACAGCTTAGCCATCATTGGGAGGAGCAGTGCGTAATATACAAACAAAACCGCAAATGGCACACATCAATATCATCTTCCAAAAGTAGAGTGAAACTTATCACTAACCATAACAATGGAAATAAATAAAGGAGATATTCGTACATAATAAAACTGTATATGTATAAATAAATGAGAGACCGAGAACTCGTATACTTTTGGGAAAGTTGGCAAGATTTTTGAGATATAAATAGTACTCCGGTGATACAGGAAAGGGGGAAAAAAAATAATAATAATAATAAAATCTATTGGAATACTCCGAAGTGGGAACATGGAATGGCAGACTGATTGATTGGTTGGTATTACTCTGGAGCTACGCAATAAAGGTCACAAATAAACAACACTTGATAAGGACTTTCTTATAAAATATTCACTCATCGCTATGAAGGCCTTTATTAGTCTTCAAATCGATAATGGGAGTTAACCGACTATCAAGATTTTGCTGTACATCTTTTAATGAACAAAATCACTATGGATTTTGTTACTTAGTTTATTTAAGAAAATATTAATCATTGTTTTCCTAGCCAGTAACCATTATGGTTATTCACATAAGTGAATATGATAGAATTGAACAAATGATGGAAGAAACATATGTAAATGGAAAATACATCAGTGTAAATCCAACTAACTTTTAATCAATTTCCGCATAATATTCTATATTTACCAATGCAAGTTCTATTCTTAGATCATGGTTGTAAATATGGTTCTAAGAAAATAAAAAACTAATTTAGAAGAACATTTATCTAAAATAAAAAAAGGTAAGAAAAGAATGAAATGACGTTTAAAATGATGATCTCTTACAAATTGGAATGACTTAAGATAAATCCATACGAAAATCCACACCAACAAACGTCTAGATGATAAAATACAAATCAATTGAATACACAACTATCAGTAGGCTAAGAGAAAATATCACACCTCAGAAACAGAAGCGAACAAAATAAAAAATAAAAGAATAATAAAAGAAATCTTCAAGCTGAAGGTGCTACCTGCTAACATCTCACGTCTCATGTTGACAAACACAAGAGTCATTCAGATTTACAGCGGACAATCATCTGTGATTTAACGTCCGCCTAAAAAAGACCAACCCGATGTCACTGCCTTTATAAACACGTCCCTCAAGAAGCCTGCTCAGATTCCCATGTTGACTCTCTTCCATATTTATCCCAGGGTTGACTGACGAGTGATTCTCATCTGTGTGATTTACCATCACCGTAAACTCTGGCTTTTATCTTCTTGTGGCTGTAATATTTTGGATGCTGAAAGAACGCTAGCAAGG
>NC_090757.1:14525169-14526588 GCF_036898095.1 Palaemon carinicauda
AGGAACTGTGGTGGAATGGAAAAAAAAAGAATGTGAAGAAATAAATGGAGGAATATGGATGGTAGATGAGAGGGAGCGAATGATAAATGGAAGTCCTTTGGAGAAAAATAACGAATGACTGAAAAGATTAGAAAACAGGTAACTCGAACATTACACGAATCAAGAAAGGTAGCAGGCCATTTGCAAAAAATTATGGATAGACTTTAATTGCCTGAGGAAGTCAAGCTGGGAATGCATGAAATCATAGTTGAGCTCACTCTCCTTTATGAAAGGGAAATGTAGATATTAAATATTCTGTATAAAAGAGAGTAAAAGGAGAAGAAGACATAAAGAATTGTATGGAGGGGTGAATGAGTACTAAAATAAACTTGAGTATGTAAAAAGCTTGATGGTGTGTGCATGATAAAGGTGAATAATGCAATGTATTGTAAGATCTTCAACACACTAATGATGAACCCCATGTGCTAACTTAAAGAAACGCTTATGTTAAAGATGGTTAGCCAAAGTTTCAGTAGGAAAAAAATATAACCAAAGCAACATCGGATGCGTTGTGAAATACAAATAGTACAAGCCCTTTGTAGTGACCGAAATAGTACCTGTAATAAAAAAGGAGAGAGAGAGAGAGAGAGAGAGAGAGAGAGAGAGAGAGAGAGAGAGAGAGAGAGAGAGAGAGAGGATTAAGCCTTACAATATACTTAGGCAACTAGGTTTATATCTGCACGATACAATAATTCATAACAGGATATAAGCAACATTAACATTATACAAAAATTTAATGTGAGTATAATTTGGTATAAGTATTGAATTTACAGTGAAAATTGTTACAAAAAGTTCTGTATTAAAAAATAATCAATTCTTTATATTACGCAAAACGATAACAAGGATACTGCATGTCTACAGTATGTCATGTTTACAAATGGTCTAAACCAAAGGGAAACCTCCATGAGAGAGAGAGAGAGAGAGAGAGAGAGAGGAGAGAGAGAGAGAGAGAGAGAGAGAGAGAGAGAGAGAGACCTATAAAACTGGAATGCCAGCTATTACTTTTTTTTTTGCATTACACACATAGTCAAATGGCATCGGCAAATGTTTGTCTGTCGTATTAAAACAAAGCCGCCGTTTGTATTCTTGGGAAGACACTGGCGAAAGACAGTTAATGGGAATTTGTGGATGAGAGAGAGAGAGAGAGAGAGAGAGAGAGAGAGAGAGAGAGAGAGAGAGAGAGAGAGAGAGAGAGAGAGAGAGAGAGGGCAGGTTCATAGGAGACTAGCCATTTATAATTCTAATATTTCTTCTTTTTCTTCGTTCAGTTGTTGGTGAGATCTACGTCAATCGACTGACCTCTAAAAACAGCATTCATTAGAGAGAGAGAGAGAGAGAGAGAGAGAGAGAGAGAGAGAGAGAGAGAGAGAGAGAGAGAGA
>NC_090757.1:14527088-14529588 GCF_036898095.1 Palaemon carinicauda
CATGGCAACTATAATTTTCAAACCAAAGAAAAATGACTGAAATCATGATATGAATACTTACGACTATTAAAATAATTATATTGTGATAAACTAATACTACTGGTATCATTATAATTATTATTATTATTGAGATATAGTAGATGTAATAGTAGTTATTGAAATGAGATCAACAAAATGTGGTAATGAACAATTCAATACCAAAAACTCACTTTGATTAAAAAAAAAAAAAAAAAAAAAAAAAAAAAAAAAAAAAAAAACACTGATAATACTGCCAGACAACTTCATATAGTAACAATGGCCACCTCATCGGGTGTTATAACAACAACAGAAATATTACCGACCAATATAACCCTATGCAAAATATTATTCTAAAAACATATATTATTATTATTATTATTATTATTATTATTATTATTACTAGCTAGGAGGCTACAACCCTAGTTGGAAAAGCCGATGATATAAGCCCAGAGGCTCCAACAGGGAAATAGCTCGTGAGGAAAGGAAACAAGGAAAAATAACACTTTTAAGAGTAACAACATTAAAATAAATATATCCTATATAAACTATAAAAACTTTAACGAAACAACAGGAAAAGAAACAAGACAGAACATCGTTCCCAAGTGTACCCTCAAGCAAGAGAACTCGAACCCAAAACCGTGGAAGAGCATGGTATTTTCTTCACATTATGATTTATAGCAAATATCCCACCAAATTTATACCTGCTTTTCTCTTTTTTAAATTGGACGAAAAATTCTGATGCTTGTGGTAACGACAGCGTCTTTAGCAGTGTCGAGACAGAGTGATTGATGATAATATGAAGGATTATATCTCGGACCCATTGTTTATCACCTCCCATTAGTTCGGGCGAGTTCCCCTTTGAATACGCCGTCTGAATTTTGATTCGTCTGGCCATTAATCATAGTCTCTTTAAGATGCTACGAGGCACCATATATATACTTGTATTCTTGTATGTATCATAAATGTTTGTATATATGTGTATGTGTGTGTATTTATATATGTACATACATATATATATATATATATATATATATATATATATATATATAATATGTCTATATACATACATGTATATATATATATATATATATATATATATATATATATATATATATATATATATATATATAATGAACCTGAATTGGTGATAGGAATTTTGCAGACCTAGAGTATGCTGATGATGCTGTCCTTGTTAGCAAAACACCACTAGACTTGCAAAGCTTGCTTACCAGAATAAATGAAATATCACACGAGATGTGGTTGAAGATAAATAGAAGATGAAATATCATTGGAAAGAAAAAGGATTAATGAGGTAGAATCATTTAAGTACTAAGGAACGTTGATATCCAATACCCGGGTCTTTAGAATTAGAGTTTATTCAAAGATTGAAAAAAGCAAATCAAACAATGGCTAGGTTAAGTAAAATTTGGAAATCAAATCGCTTGAAATTACATATAAAAATCAGATCCAATTGAGTGAGATCGTTGTTACTCTATGGACATAAGTCATGGTATGAAAATGAAACAATATCCAATAGATTTTGTAGATTTGAGAACAAAGCCCTCTGGAGGATATTGGGAGTTGAATGGCAAGACAGGAGTAGAAATAAAACTATAAGAGAGATTACTCGAGTGCCATATTTGGATGAGATCAAGAGAGATTAGTTCACCAAACGTTCAGCTGGGCTCCATAAGGCATTAGATGAGTTGGAAGACCCAGGCCTACATGGCTGAGTACTATGAAGAACGAAGTAGATGATGAATGGAGAAGTATTGAATTAAAAGCTCAAGTTAGATACGAGAGGCGAAATTTAACCGAGGCCCTTCGCGTCAATAAGCCTAGGAGGAGCTGATGATATATAATATGTATATATATAGAAATATGTAGAAAGAAAATTATAGATTAATAACAGAGGGAAAGGAATAGGTTATTCCGAAAACGTATACGTTAATGTTCCAGACACCGAACACACCATCATATTATCAGCGTCAAAGCAAACTTCCCACCTACGTAAAGCCTATGTGAGCAAGGCAATTAGTGTTGCTGACTTTATCCACAGATAAAGGACCAAAATATCACATAAAAGAAGTCACATTAGCCATATTGCCATAGAAAAAAAAATTGAGGGGGCTAAGAAAGATTTTTGGGTGGAATCAATAAGACTTAATCTTTTGTAATATTTTTCCAAGTATGAGATACTAATTAACATAATTGGGGAAGTTTTAGCTGTTGCAACTAAACAATTCCCCTAGAAAACATTGAACTAAATCCTGTATCACGTTTAGCGATAATTTTATTACACTCTTAGCAAAAAGAAGACGAAAAAAGAGAGCTGGATTAGACATGGAAAGATGATTATGTAGAAACGACCTCGAATGGTATAGGACTGGTAGGTAGGTGGGTGGGTGGGCGATAAGTAAAAGGTGTCGAGGTTTAAAGTATCTACAGTAGCGGTTCCTAACCGTTTCAAGCAGAAAGATCA
>NC_090757.1:14557088-14562088 GCF_036898095.1 Palaemon carinicauda
AGCAATCATAGCCTAAACAAAAATGTTCCAGCAATTAAAAGACTATAATTAGCGATATTCAAGGAATATATAACTTTTTTATTAAGTCTAAAAATATGGCGTATATTTCATGCACTAATGCAGAGGGACAGGCAGGAGGGGAAAAAAAAGTGATCTCATCAAAATTTTACAGTTCATACAACATTACCATTACCCAAAACTCCCCTTCCTCCGATGACCTCAACATAATCGAAAGTTAACTCACCCACCATTATTAATACCACAAAAGAAAATCAAAATAAAAGAAGAACGGAAAAGAGAAACACTTTATTTCTGTTGTTGAGAAGTTGCATTCCAACATCAAGAATTTAAAAAAAGATCTTATCAAGATATCGATTTCTTCCCTCGTCAGTAAATTCGCTTATTTCGTACGAGTTACGAGTAAACTGAGAGAGAGAGAGAGAGAGAGAGAGAGAGAGAGAGAGAGAGAGAGAGAGAGAGAGAGGAGAGGGAGAGAGAGAGAGAGAGAGAGAGAGAGAGAGGGGGTCTTTGCGGTAGGTAATAAAAGTTCCACAATTCCCACTATTTACTGAAAGAGACATTAAATAAAATCTTATTTTTCTTTCGGAGTCACGAGATAAACAACAACATCGACAAATGACATATCATCAATAGCAATTACGGTACTTATTTATTTGTTTTCAAGGAAGCACAAAACAAATCCTCATTCCACCATAGATAAATTCCCTTTTTTGTTCTGTTAAAATCCAGAAGACAATCGTGGCACTGGTAGACCATCAAGGGCAGGTGTGCTGGCCTTTCATTTTTGTAAAACTACTTAAGAAGCAAACACACAAGCCGGAGATAATTACCAGTATTCTTTATACTATTTTTGACGAAAATTCACATACACAAAAAACTCATACTTGTCTGACAGCGATGCAAGTTCCAAACCAATTCAGTTTCGCTACACCCAAATAAAAAAAAAAAAAATAAAGTTATCAACCTATTCCAATGATCCTGTACGTCTGACTCCGTTTGGAATGAAACCATAAACATCTTGAGAAAACGTACAATATACAGTTAGCCATTCATTCGATTAATCTCTAAAAAAGAAACAAAATTCGTCCTTTAACAAGCCTGATACTTCCAGAATTCCCAATCCCGGGTGTGTGTGTGTTGGAGGTTAAAGTTGAAAACGCACAATGATTGTGGTTCGGCTCAGTTTCCCCAAAGGAACCGCCAAATCATTTCTCGCAGGGTGATACGTGACCTAATAGCTGGAACGAGCTATTGGATACATTTACTATAAAGTCTAATAGCACCTTTCCGAGAGAGTGAAAATAATATAGCGAACCTGGGTCTTTTGGGACCGAGCGGAAGTGATTGAAAAAAAAATCACCCTATTTAGTTAAAACCACAAAACTCTCTCTCTCTCTCTCTCTCTCTCTCTCTCTCTCTCTCTCTCTCTCTCTCTCTCTCTCTCTCTCATACATGTGTACTCTGATATACCTCAATTTCCAAAACTGAAAATATGAATATTAGAAAATAAAAGTTGAGAGATAAGGTGAATGAAATTAAACTTATAAGTCTTTTCTCCTTTCTGCCTACAAATACATCAGAAAAATTGTAGACGATTCCGTAAAAAAAAACCATAATATGAGGAAGACCTGGAAGCGTATATTACTAGGAAAGATTAACGCAAAAGTAATTAACATTAATATTCTCTCTGCCTAATATTTCCTGGTAGCGTTCCACAACATCATTAGCAATTCAACCTTGCATTCCATAAAAATGAACGAATTACTAATACTGAGGTTAGACAACTGATTAGTTTTTATTTGTGTTTTTCTCTTTCTAATTATGTTTCAAGGACGTTTTCTGTCGAGACGCGAGAGCATTTTTATCTGATTTAATTATTTCAAACTTGTCAATATTTCTTTTCAGTGATACATTGCATTCTTTCTCCTGCCGTCAGAAATTCAATGATCAGTCATATGATATATATATATATATATATATATATATATATATATATATATATACATATATAGATCTATATATATACATATATATAAATACATACATACATATATATATATATATATATATATATATATATATATATATATATATATATATATATATATATATATATATATATATATATACACTTACATTAAATGTATAAATAATATATATATGTGTATGTATACATGTACGGTATATATATATATATATATATATATATATATATATATATATATATATACATATATATATATATATATATATTTATATATATATACACATATATATTTAACAATACAGGATATATACAGTATATATATATATATATATATATATATATATATATATATATATATATATATATAATATATATATATTTATATATACATATATATATATATATATATATATATATATATATATATATATATATATATATATATATATATATATATATATATATATAATATTTATATAAGTGCGCATGCACCTGTGTATGTTACGAAACCACGAGTAAAAAAAAAGTACAACTCAAGACGGTATTCCCCATCATTTATCCGTCAAGTGACTCAATATCCCTTTTACTCTAGCATAACGGACCTTTATCTCAGTTCAATCTCGATTACCCCACCTGTCAGTCATTTTGTTTCTCTATATGGCTCTTTCAGCGATTTCTGGAAAACCACAAAAATCTAACTTTTATAACGTATTTATTTTTCTGGTTTTACTTGAATATTCTTTCAATCTTTATTTATAATAAACGATATCGGCGTCAATGAGCTTCTATGTCAGGATGCCAAAGAACTTAAAATCATTCACTCATTCTGGAAAACCAGATATCATTTACCTGTTGAACTTCAGTGCATTTTATGTTTTACCATCAATATATTAAAAATAAATCTAATAATTCTATAAAGAAATTTCATGTAAACTCATTTAGAAAAACTATGTTTTTCATAATAAAGACCAGTGAGTCTTTGCTTTTGAAAGCAACATAACATGCAATAAATAAAGTTATATCACAATGCATTCTACGTATTTACTAATATATATTTATTCATCCAACTTTTCAGATGTTAAAAAATGAGGTTTTCACAGCCTATGTATTTCGGTAGAATTCGGTCAATTCCAGAAATCGGGAAGATTTTAAATAACTGTTTCTTTATTGAGAGTACGATTTTTAAATACGGCTATTTTAATATACATCACGTATAATAAGTAATTTTTGTAAATAAAAATGTACTGTAATGTAATCTATTTGTATCAACTCACAAAATTTTATGTAGTTCGTAATTCATAGCCTCTATTAAAGAGTAAATACAATTTTTCATATATATTAATTTCAAGAGATTCAGATCTAGGAAAATTACAATTTTTCTTCACGTTCAAATTAAGATTATTTGATTTCATTATAAATGCACAAAAAAAAAAAAAAAAAAAAAAATCATTCCACTACTACTTTACATTAATAATTAAAGGAGGTGATCTTGATAAAGGACATAGAAGGTAAAAAGGTTTAAGAAAAGAACACTGTACATGTTAGGTTTAGCGTGCTTACCTCAAATTTATTTCTATCTAATAAGAAACTATGTAAACAGATAGCAATTTAACACCTAACTTAAGACCAGAGCCGATACAAAACACCATGAAAAAATTTGTAAAAACCTCTTTCATCTATAAATAAATCTAAAAATATTATCCAATTAACCTTTTCGTTACTATTCTTTCAATAGAAAAAGGAAACAGGATGTTCTGAAAATTCTAATCATTTAATAACCCGATTCCTTCAAACCATCTTTAAGATTCCATGTACTTGTATAATTTATGTAATAATATTACCCCATTACTTAAAGTCTTATAAAAGACCTCCATGTATTTATAAAAATATAAATAGCAAGAAGGTTACGAAGGCTTAAAAGCACGCTCGGCGGATCAACAACAAACCACACTAATAAATAAACAAAGTGAGTCTTCAAGTAAAGAAAAAAAAAACATAAACAACAACATAAAACTTTATGACGTCAACCCACGCAAAGGAGAAACACGAAACGAAGTGGAAAAAACGTGCGTAGTGAACCGCTTTCAACCACACTTCCTGGTGATCATAATTGAGCCCCCCCCCCCCCAAAAAAAAAAAAAAAATATATATATATATATATATAAAAGAAAGAAAGAAAAAAAAAAAAAAAAAAAAAAAAAAAAAAAAAAAAAAAAAAAGGGGGAGGAAAACCTCTGGGTGTATCTATAGAAATGGATGGGAAGATACTTACGATTTTAAAGTACTGACCCACAATTACTTGAATACATAAAAAGCAGAATGATAAATACGTTTACTGTAAATAAATTAGGATTTAAAACTTCTATTAAAAAAGAATTCACGGCTAGGAATATTTTTTATTTAAAAAACATTTAAATAAATAGTAAATATTTCAATTGTAAATAAACTATATGTAAAATAAAATATTACCTATGTAAATATACTATGATAAACACATGTTATAAATTGTAAGATTGCAAATATGAATTTCATAATGAAAGAAAAAAAATAAAAATGTTCACCATAAGGATCGGGTGATTTCTCTATGCAAGCGAAAAAACGGCATTAATGAAAAAGTGTTTTATTATAGATATTTTTATAGTGATGGAAGAATATTCTCATCACAAGAAATTAAATATAAAAAGGAAATAGAAGTGAAAAAGAATAAGAAAATAAATGTTTAAAAAGGAATTAGTTTTATATTTCAAATGTACGCAGGAATTTTCAAGCTCAAGAGACAGAATATTAACAACTTTTACAACCATACGTTACTTCTTATAAAAAATCTCGTGTAATCTTTATCATAAAGTCAGTGACGCTTTCCTGGATTATATTTTCCACATTTTCTAACAATCTCCCCTATATATTAAAGAGCAAGTGTATGATTATATATATATATATATATATATATATATATATATATATATATATATATATATATATATATATATAT
>NC_090757.1:14582088-14584588 GCF_036898095.1 Palaemon carinicauda
TGTATGAAATTAATGAATAAACATTATAAAATGATTTAAGATCAATAATGAAAATAGATCTGACCTATAAAACTACGAAGAGAGATTTATGTCATACATATATCATACATATATTAGTGTGAGTGAAGAGAGAGAGAGAGAGAGAGAGAGAGAGAGAGAGAGAGAGAGAGAGAGAGAGAGAGAGATCCCGGAAAAAGAAATAAAAAGATAATAGATTTTCTACAAATACCCTAACGGAAGTGTGTAGAAAGATGAACACGATGATAACTGAGCTCAATGGCTATTCGTAACAAGGTGACGTAAATTTATTCGTTGGGGGTATCTGGCAATAAATCCAGAGCAAACATTGCTGCGTGAAGTCCATCGCTCTTACGAATACCTCGAGAATGGGAAGGCTATTTCATTAAACTCAGCGAGGCTATCGTTCACTCCAGAGCAGAAGTTGTTATTGCTAAGTAATCCTAACAAAAATGCCAAAGCACTGAAGGTCAGAATAAGAAAAGGAATGAAGCAGAAATATTGCAGAGTATAAGCATTGGTCAGACAGGTTGCAGAAGAATTTACTGCCGACTGGCTTGATCTGGAAAATGCCCAGCTTATGTTGCATGAGTTAATTGGCCATTCCGGGAATTATAGATTGGTTTAGGGGACTCGAGAACAGCGCAGTCGGAGATGAAAATACATTCTTGCCTGGGCGGGTCTCGCAGGCAGGTATTCCCAACTGTTCATCTTCTTTTCTTTCTTTGCACCTCTTTCTTTTGGTGGCGCCAGAATATGTTACCCTTCTGATTCGTAATAAGTCTATCAGGGATGTGGTTGTTAACTAAAAACTCTTTTCCTTGCCGTCGGACTCTGGATTTTTTCTGTTGGTTACCTACCCAAACATTGACCCAGCCCAATAAAAATATACATATATACGATCTTTCCCTTGCTGACGGCCTCTGTATTATTCCTGTGGGTTACCTACCCAAACATCGACCCCGCCAAATAAAAATATACATATATACGATTCCCTTGTCGACGGCCTCTGGATTATTCCCGTTGATTACCTACCCAAACATTGACATAGCCTAATAAACATATACATATATACAAAAATGATAAACATTCTAGTTCTTAAATGTATTTTCTTTTTTTGTAAGGTCCAAGGTAGCTGCAATCAATTCCTTTTAACTTGTTGCAGGATGGATGAATGGGCAGTTTTCTTTTATGACCTCGGCTATTTGATTGCCCGGTGTCTTTCATCAAGTTTATCATCTAGGAAATGAAAACGTTGAAGCGACTCGTAACTGAAACTCGAGACGTATTTGTAAAAATACACTTTTACTGTTACTTGCGGAAGGGGCGAGGTGAATCCTGGTGAGTTAATAATAATAATAATAATAATAATAATAATAATAATAATAATAATAATAATAGTTAAACCTATAAAATATAATGCTGCCAGTTTTGACATCACCGTTAACAGAATGACGTAATAATAATAATAATAATAATAATAACAATAATAATAATAACAATAATAACAATAATAATAATAACAATAATAACAATAATAATAATAACAACGACTGGAAATGTGGAAATGTTTCATTTAATTATCTAATCACAAATTTCTGTCAGAAGAATAATTCGCTAAATGAGTTATAAGAAACAATCCGTTATCCTTGATTTAAGACCAAGATCAACTTCAGTTTATTTATCCTGCCAAGTAAAAAAAAAAAAAAAGAAAAAAAAAAAAAAAAAACAGATTATCCACGTCAATGTAAAGGCTTGACCTTGAACCCTATGACCCCGCGTCTAGGCGAATTCACCAAGAAAGGAACGAAGAATTAAAGGAAGACATGTTCCCAGACGCTCTGCGTCTTTGGTCGGCCCCTCCCCATCGCCAGGGGGCACATACACGCACATACACAAAGGTGTTTTGGAGTCATCTTGAAAGTAAGAGTTATCGCAAAGATGGTTTTCCCTTGTGTTGGCGAAACAGCCTTGACGTAATGGCCTTTTCCGGCAACACTCGACTGGACCCTAAGTGCATATATTGCCTCCTATCGCAAAAACGGGAATCGTTAGTCTACTAAGACTCACGACGCTATTCTGACCTTTAGGAGGATGCTAGGAGGATCGACCGATTATTAGGCGGATTTCTTCGAGAGAGAGAGAGAGAGAGAGAGAGAGAGGGAGAGAGAGAGAGAGAGAGAGAGAGAGAGAGAGAGAGAGAGAGAGAGAGAGAGAGAGAGAGAGAAGTGTATGTCTTGCAGGATTTAGTACACCTAATTTTTTGCAAGATATTTAAGCGGATTTGATAAAATCAAATTATATTAATTTATCTGCAAAATATTCTGCTTAGGGGAGAGAGAGAGAGAGAGAGAGAGAGAGAGAGAGAGAGAGAGAGAGAGAGAGAGAGAGAGAGAGAGAGAGAATGCTGACGTGGCGGAACTAATTCGGACTTGTCTGCTAAATTTCTTTCCAAATAAGTGGTACCCCCTGCATTAACAAT
>NC_090757.1:14612088-14617088 GCF_036898095.1 Palaemon carinicauda
AAACAACTCAGACAATTTAAACATAAATTAGAAAATGACAGAAGTTATGAATGGAATGTTACATTATTAGAACCCGATGTCCACGTGGGCTCTTAAGTAGTCGAATTACTCATTGCAAAAATCTTCTCTTCTTCTTCAAGATCAGCTTTTTTTAAGACGTATAATAAATTAGAAAATGCCACTAAAGTATGAATACAAGCATAGCATTATGATGAATACGGTGTCTCCATGGGCCCCCAAATAGGTGAATTAAGTAGGATATAAATTAGACGAGCTAGAGTCATTGCAAGACTCTTCTCTTCTTTATTCTAGATTAGTTTCTTTTTATCTAAAGAGCAGCTGACCATGACGGCTTGCATGTAAGGATAATAGGCATAATAATATTTGCATCCACGATGATAATTAAGATAGCGGCCGTGGAGGCTTTAACGGAAGGAGAGATTATTATAAAACGGAACTAATGAAGGCAATGGGGTACATGATACATGAAGATCTGGCGACCTCATAAGTCGAAGTGATCTCGTCTATCGTGTTGGAAAACAACTTTACGCTGAACGCTACACGTGCCGTTTTAACAAAGCGGTTATTGTTAGCAAACATGATTAAAAAAACAAAAAACCCGTATCGTATAAATTTTTTTTTATTCTCTTTTGCATATTTACAAGGTAGATTAGCTTAGGAAATTTCTACATGAATTCAAGTCCTAGCAATTTTAGTGAGAATACTACACCGGGAACTTACGACACTACATTGATCAAGTCAGTTATATGTAGCAACATCAAAAGCTTCAAGGCAAATCTTAAAACTATAAATTGGAAGGTATTTTGTTTCTATTTCCGGCTAAATTTTACCCTTGCTTAATTGATTACCATATAAGTAAAACAAAAAAAATTATTTTATTGGGTATAAACGAGTTAAAAATGTATTTTCAACCTAAACAAGATTTGAAGGTGGACTCAAAGAGTGGTTAACATTAAAACAATTGATTCAAACATAAAATATTCATTGGACTTAGATTGAAAGTTGACTTCAATAGTTGTTGAATGATTACCCTGTTGATTCAAACGTCTGATTTTCCGAGGACTTCAAGTTGTTGACAGATTAAATGATTGATTTAAGACTCCTGAATTTCTGTACTCTTTGAAGAGTTGCCAGTTACTATTATTATTATTATTATTATTATTATTATTATTTACTAAGCTACAACAACAGTAGGTAAAACAGGATGCTATAAGCCTAAGGTTCTCCAATTGGGTAAATAGTGCAGTGAGGAAAGGAAACAAGGAAAAATTAAATATTTTATGAACAGTAACATTAAAATAAACATCTATATAAACTATCAAAACATTAACAAAACAAGCGGGCACTACCCAAGACTAGAGAACAATGGTTTGATTTTGGAGTGTCCTCCTCCTTAAAGAGCTGCTTACCATAACTAGAGTCTCTTCTACCCTTACCAAGAGGAAAGTGGCCACTGAACAATTACAGTGTCGTAATTAACCCCTGAAGAAATTACCCATTCAAAAATTTGACTTTGCAATAACAGGTTAATGACTTTCAAAAGGTTAGCTGACGTGCTAAGCAATATTTGATTGATGACATTGAGGTTATATGGATAGCTGTTTAAGTTGAGGAGGCCATTTCACATCTGGGGAAAGCCTCGTAGCTGTACACAGAAGTGAAATTTTGACGAATGGAAGACGGATTGAAGGCAATGTAGAATACTATAGTCAATTTCTTTTAGCGATGCAGATTTGCACCGACTCGCAGCGGTGCCCTTTTAGCTCGGAAAAGTTTCCTGATCGCTGATTGGTTGGACGAGATAATTCTAACCAATCAGCGATCAGGAAACTTTTCCGAGCTAAAAGGGCACCGCTGCGAGTCGGTGCAAATCTGCCTCGATAAAAGAAATGGACTATAAGTGGATGCGCTTAGGGGCGAAGACACTTCAGTCATGGATACAGTGCACTGCGTGAGGTGCACTTACGGTACTATTAATCCCTCCATCCACTACAGATATTACATACTACTTACTTAAAGAATGATGCTCCAGTAAAATGATTGTCTGTGTACCATTGTTTATAGACAGATACGGTAAGGGTCCCGAAAGAAATAGACTTTAAACAGGCTTATGATACGAGTATTTATAGCCTCCTCCTTATGGTTCGAGCCTTTATATCCTTTCCTTACAGTTTGTGTCTTTATATCCTCCTCCTTATGGTTTGAGTCTTTTTATCTTCCTCTTAAGAGGTTTGTGTCTTAATATCCTACTCCTTATGGTTTGTGTCTTTATATCTTCCTCCTTATGGTTTGAGTCTTTATATCCTCCTCCTTATAGTTTGAGTCTTTATATCCTTTCCTTATAGTTTGAGCCTTTATATCTTCCTCCTTATTGTTTGAGTCTTTATATCCCCCTGCTTATGGTTTGAGTCTTTATATCCTCCTCCTTATAGTTTGAGTATTTATATCCTCCTCCTTATAGTTTGAGTCTTTATATCCTTTCCTTATAGTTTGTGTCTTTATATCCTCCTCCTTATGGTTTGAGTCTTTAAATTTCCTCTTAAGAGGTTTCTGTCTTTATATCCTCCTCCTTATGGTTTGAGTCTTTATATCTTCCTTTTAAGAGGTTTGTGTCTTTATATCCTACTCCTTATGGTTTGTGTCTTTATATCCTTCTCCTTATGGCTTGTGTCTTTATATCCTCCTCCCGAATCAGTTTCTCATACCAAGAAACCTAATAAAGATATTCTTCAGATTCATTAGTGGTTACGTCATATTGGTAAAATGGTGAACAAGGGAGAGAATGTTCTTAGGTGAACGGGAAATAAGATATTGTTCTTCCTTCAAGCTCGTTAATTTGTTACAAGAAAAAGTATAACGAATCATCGTTGAAGTAAAACACGATGTTCAGTTGAAAAGAGGTAACGCCTTTTTTTTTTTTTTTTGGGGGGGGGGGGGCACATTTGCAAATATGGGGATAAAAACGACAGCTAATCCCAAAAGTCAGATCTTTGTCACCAAACAAAGTAGGCTTTTATATCGTAGAGAGTGAGCAGATATAAACCTAGAAAAAAATAGGGGGAAAAAATCTGCCGAAACAAGACACAGTGAAATAGAGAAAATAATAAAAATATGTAATTCTAGCATATACAAACACGACTGCATCTATAAAATATGGAAAAGGATGAAATTATTATGGAGTATGGGACAATATTTCAGTTGGCCTCGATGCATGAGAAGAATACCAATAGCCAATAGACTGAAAATTATGTATTTTTTTTTTTCATATTAACAAAAAAACCCTATTTGGTTCCAAATGTATACTGATTATATTTCGGAAATTTTACTAAGAACAATAAAGAGGACCTCTGTTTCACAGATACAAGACAATCATTGTAAAACCATTAAAAATTAAGCGATAGGGAATCACGAAATCAACTAAAATGGCAGCATGTTTAGGAAAATCATTATGAAGTTCCTAGGAAGATAGTATGAAAATTTTGGGGGGATCCAACCCCTAGGTCAGATTTTTTGGGGGATCCAAACTCCAGGTCAGAATTTGAGATAATTGGAGAAACCGTTGAACTGATGAAGAGATGATAGATCCATAAACCAATAAAGAACAAGGGATAGATTTATAAGCTGATGATGAATACGGGATTAATGATCTATGAGCTAATGAATAACAGAGAATTGATCCCTAAGTTGATGAGAAATAATAGGAAAGACTACTAAGCCGATGAAGAACAAAGCAAAGACCCATAACCAGTTGTTAAAACAACATTCTGCAAGGTCTCCTGCACTGAACATTGAAAATCCTCATAACTCGACGAAATCATAACTATACAAAAAGACTGATCTAAATTCAAAGGAATTACGGGAGCCAGGAATAACCCAGTTACGCGTGGCTGACGACGCAAAACTAATGTGACATTTAAAAAAAGAAAAAAAAAAAAAAAAAAAAAAAAAAAAAAAAAAAGAAAAAAAAAAGAAGAAAAAAAAATCTGAAAGCTACCAAGAGCAGGTTAACAGGGTAGTAATTCTCAACGATAAGGAGGAAGACAACTTAACAACGACTTAATCCAAGACAGTACACTTTACACAAACTGTCTAATTCCTTTCGATATCAAGAGCGCGTGCGCGGATGACGCCATCTTTTGTTCCCACATATTGAGGTGAACCGAATCCCGTAACCTTATCCGGAGTTATCAACAATCATCAGTTATGGAGGAAGAATTCCGATAGCGTCAGGCTCACTTTTGGTCAGGTTATTAAACCCAAACCGCCGGCAAAAAAAAAATCCACAGCCACAACTACGCCTTGAAGCAGCGACGAAATTAAGATCTCCTTTTAGATTTTTCCTCCTTTTCTGCCATTTATGTTGTCTTGCCCTTCGACTCCCGAAGCGCATGCGCCGTAAATGCCATTGCGCGCAATTGACCGTTGTTCTCCCGTTAATTTAAGATATTTTGGAATCGTGTACGGAAACACAAAAGAACCGGACATTAAGTCCCCACAAGGTGCCCGGAGAAAAGCATTTCTATAGAGACTAATTATGGCTAATAACTGCTTAGTAATTAACCCTGTCTAAAATAATAATGACAGGCAATTACAGAGCTGAAAGCAAAAAGCGGAAGCTTTGTAAAAGCAGAATCAAAGTAGGTGAAACAAAGAAAATAGCAGCTTCTCTCCTAACCAGCTGGGAGCTCTGGCAGCAGAGATAACGAGCGTAATGAAAACCTTAGACAATAAACTCGCGTAATTGCAAATACGCTCGAGATCTTTATTACATCGAACAGGTGTCTTTTATGACCTTGCAACGAGCGTTAGTCAACAGCAGTAATAAAATGGACGAGGTGACAGAGAACACAGAGCATATGGACCAGTTACTTTTACATTAATACTTTCTGAAGAAAAAAAAAAAAAACACTCAAATAAATATTTATAAATAATGCATAGCTAAATCAACAATTAAATACTAAAAAAAAAAAAATATATTT
>NC_090757.1:14622088-14632088 GCF_036898095.1 Palaemon carinicauda
GAGAGGTCAAAGAGCCTCTAATGCTAAAAGAAATGCACCTCAAAATCAAGGTAACAAAGCCCCTAATGCTATAAACAAGGCACCTAAAAAGAGAGGTCAAAGAGCCTCTAATGCTACAAGTAATGACCTCAAAATCAAGGTCAAAAAGCCCTTGATGCTATAAATAAAGCACTTAAAAAGAGAGGTCAAAGAGCCTCTAATGCTAAAAGAAATGGACCTCACAATCAAGGTAAAAAAAGCCCCTAATGCTATAAATAAGGCACCTAAAAAGAGAGGTCAAAGAGCCTCTAATGCTAGAAATGCACCTCAAAATCGAGGTCAAGAACCCCCTAATGCTATATATAAGGCACCTAAAATAAAGGTAAAAAAGACCCTAATGCTATAAAAAGGCACCTAAAAATAGAGGTAAAAAAGCCTCTAATGCTAAAAGTAATCCACCTCAAAATTGAGGTCAAAAAGCCCCTAATGCTGTAAACAAGGCACCTAAAAATAGAGGTCAAACAGCCTCTAATGCTAGAAGTATTGCACCTGAAAATCGAGGTAAAAAAGCGCCTAATGCTATATATAAGGCTCCTCAAAATAAGAGGTCAAAACACTCCTAATGCTATAAATAATGCACCTAAAAATAGAGGTCAAAGCGCCTCCAATGCTAGAAGTAATGCACCACAAAATTGAGGTCACAAAGCCACTAATGCTATATATAAGGCTCCTAATAATCGAGGTAAAAAAAACCCTAATGCTATGAATAAGGCACCTAAAAATAAAGGCCAAAGAGCCTCTAATACTAGAAGTAATGCACCTCGAAATCGAGGTAAAAGCCCCTAATGCTATATATAAGGCTCCTAATAATCGAGGTAAAAAGCCCCTAATACTATAAATAAGGCACCTAAAAATAGAGGTCAAAGAGCCTCTAATGCTAGAAGTAATGAACTTCAAAATCGAGGTAAAAAAGCCTCTAATGCTATAAATAAGGGACCTAAAAAGGGAGGTCAAAGAGCCTCTAATGCTACAAGTAATGCATTTCAAAAAAAGGTAGAAAAGCCACAAACGCTTTATATAAGGCACCTTAAA
Source organism: Palaemon carinicauda (assembly GCF_036898095.1). NCBI lineage: Eukaryota > Metazoa > Arthropoda > Malacostraca > Decapoda > Palaemonidae > Palaemon > Palaemon carinicauda. Next base: position 14,623,160 of record NC_090757.1, read on the forward strand.
TAGAGGTCAAAGAGCCTTTAATGCTAGAAGTAATGCACCACAAAATTGAGGTAAAAAAAGCCGCTAATGCTATATATAAAGCTCCAAAAATAGAGGTAAAAAAGCCCCTAAGGCTATATATAAAGCTCCTAAAAATAGAGGTAAAAAGGCCCCTAATGCTATAAATGAGCCCTTAAAGCTAAAGTTAAGTCTCCTAAAAACAGAGGTAAAAAAGATTCTAGTGCAAGAGATAAGGCACCTCAAAATATAGGTAAAAAATCCCCTAATGCTAGAGATAAGGCACCTGACACCTCAAAACAGAAGTCAAAAAGACCCTAATACTTGAGATAAGGCGCCTAAAAATAGAGATAAAAAAGCTCCTAATGCCAGAGATAAGGCACCTCAAAATCAGAGGTTAAAAAGCCCGTAATGCTAGAGAGGTCACCTAAAATAGATGATATAAAGCCCCTCAAGCTAAAGTTAGGGCACCTAAAAATAGAGGTAATAAAAAAACCCTAATGCTAGAGATAAGGCACCTCAAAATCTGAGGTCAAAATGCCCCTCTATGCTAGAGGAAAGGCACCTAAAAATAGAGGTCATAAAGTCCTTAAATCTAAAGTTAAGGCACCTAAAAATAGAGGTAAAAAAGCTCCTAATGCTAGAGATAAGGCACCGCAACATAGAGGTAAAAAATCCCCTAATGCTAGAGATAGGGCACCTCAAAATCAAAGTAAAAAAGCCCCTCTATGCTAGAGGAAAGGCATCTAAAAATAGAGGTCATAAAGCCCATAAATCTAAAGTTAAGGCACCTAAAATAGAAGTAAAAAAGCTCCTAATGCTAGTGATAAGGCATCTCAAAATCAGAGGTTAAAAAGCCCCTAATGCTACAGATTAGGCTCCTTAAAATAGATGTAAAAAGCTCCTAATGCTAGTGATAAGGCATCTCAAAATCAGAGGTTAAAAAGCCCCTAATGCTACAGATTAGGCTCCTTAAAATAGATGTAAAAAGCTCCTAATGCTAGTGATAAGGCATCTCAAAATCAGAGGTTAAAAAGCCCCTAATGCTACAGATTAGGCTCCTTAAAATAGATGTAAAAAGCTCCTAATGCTAGTGATAAGGCATCTCAAAATCAGAGGTTAAAAAGCCCCTAATGCTACAGATTAGGCTCCTTAAAATAGATGTAAAAAGCTCCTAATGCTAGTGATAAGGCATCTCAAAATCAGAGGTTAAAAAGCCCCTAATGCTACAGATTAGGCTCCTTAAAATAGATGTAAAAAGCTCCTAATGCTAGTGATAAGGCATCTCAAAATCAGAGGTTAAAAAGCCCCTAATGCTACAGATTAGGCTCCTTAAAATAGATGTAAAAAGCTCCTAATGCTAGTGATAAGGCATCTCAAAATCAGAGGTTAAAAAGCCCCTAATGCTACAGATTAGGCTCCTTAAAATAGATGTAAAAAGCTCCTAATGCTAGAGATAAGGCACCTGAAAATAAGAGGTCAAAAAGGACCTTAAGCTACAGACAAGGCACTTCAAAATATTAGGTAAAAAAGCCACCAATGCTAGAGATAAGACACCTTAAAATAGAGGTAAAAAAGCCCCTAGTGCTAGAGATAAGGCACCTAAAAATAGAGGTAAAAAAGCCCTAATACTAGAAAAAAGGCATCTCGAAATAGAGGTCATAAAACCCGTAAAGCTAAAGTTAAGGAACCTAAAAATAGAGGTAAAAAAGACCCTAATGCTAGAGATAAGACACCTCAAAATTAAGGTAAAAAAGCCACTAGTACTAGATAAGGCACCTAAAAATAGAGATAAAAAAGCCCCCAATGATAAAGATAAGGCACCTAAAACTAGAGGTCAAAAGCCCCCTAATGCTAGAGATAAGGCACCTAAAAATAGAGTCAAAAAGCCCCTAATGCTACAGATAAGGCACCTCAAAATAGAGGTAAAAAAGTCCCTAATGCTAGAGATAAGGCACCTAAAAATATAGAGGTCATAAAGCTAAAGTTAAAGCACATAAAATAGAGGTTAAAAGGCCCCTAATGCTAGAGATAAGGCACCTCAAACTAGAGGTCAAAGAACCTCAAATGCTAGAAGTAAGGTACCTCAAAATAAGAGGTCAAAAAAACCCTGATGCTAGAGGTAAGGAACCTCAAAATGTGGGCCAAATAGGTGCTAAAATTAAATATAGCATATACTTTAGGTATCTTTTTATGAATGAAATGACCCCGCTTCACCAAGGTGATTGGTGAACTAAACAGCCAGCATACCCCCTTCTCACCATGCAGGCTCCTGCTACTGAACACCCGTCAGTGAGAGAGAGAGAGAGAGAGAGAGAGAGAGAGAGAGAGAGAGAGAGAGAGAGAGAGAGAGAGAGAAATAATAATCACTGTTTTCAAATAATAACATCTAAAATAAGAGACTGAAGAAAGATAGAATGAAAAAATAACTTTTTGAAAAAAAAAATAAGGAAAGAATATTTGTTTCCATCGCTGTGCAATTTGTCAAAGGACGAACTGAGCTGTATTATCAAGCTAGCTACCAAAATGTTTCAAATGGATCCTTGAATTAGTATTCTATCGAAGAACACGATACCTAACCTACATAATTTTAGATATAACATGGATTAAATTGGTGGCATTTATGAGAGAGAGAGAGAGAGAGAGAGGAGAGAGAGAGAGAGAGAGAGAGAGAGAGAGAGAGAGAGAGAGAGAGAGAGAGAGAGAGAGTTTAACTCATAGAAAGTTATTGGTTTGGAGGTTATATTATACATATTGTATAGTATATTGATCATATAGGCGGTGCTGGAGCTTAGAAAACTTTTAAGCAGCTTCACGAAATATGGTGGAATGATTTAATATTACAAAAAAAAAAAAAAAAAAAAAAAAATGGCGATTATCAAAAAATCACATAACAAGCATATACAAATACCAAAAAACTATTTATATAATCAACGGAATCTCAAATACTTGAAAACTTTCATGTCATTCATACACACAAGCATACATTGAAAAAAAAAAAAGGAATGAACAAAAAAATGAAATGTGAAGGCTAGGAAAGAAATTCGGAAACGGGGATCTAGGTCTGGTAATGCCACACGACGAATTCTATAAGTGTTGGCTCACAATTCTACCACATTTGCTATATTTAGGCTTGTTAAAACTTTGCTATAAAGTTGTGCTTATTCGTTTACATTCTTTGGGTACGGGAAGGTAAAAACTTTATAAGCTTACACTTATAATGATCTTTTAACATCTTTTCTGATTTGTTTATATTAATAGTATAATAAAAAATAACCTTAATGACCTGCAATATAATAGCAACACTAATAACCATCATCATTATCATAATAATGTTAATGAGAGTCCTTATCATTATCCCATCTTTTAAAATGCATGTATATTTTCTTTAATTAATAGTACTGCTGCCAACTGTCTCGTTAAGATAACTGTTGTGATAAAGAAATAAAAAGATGGAAATATTAAATGGAAAGATACAGAAAATCCAATATTCCATTCAATCAAAATATAATTAGTAAATCAACTCACATTTTGTAAGAACTTTTCTACTCATACCATTGAAAATAAGGGGAAGAGATGTTAAAAGGTTTACGTATACACACACACACACATATATATATATATATATATATATATATATATATATATATATATATATATATATATATATATATATACATATATATATATATATATATATATATATATATATATATATATACATATATATATATATATATATATATATATATATATATATATATATATATATATATATATATATATATATAATGTGTATATACTGTGTATATATATATATATATATATATATATATATATATATATATATATATATATATATATATATATATATATATATATATATATATATATTCAATGTGTATATATACATATATATAATGTGAATATATATATATATATATATATATATATATATATATATATATAATGTGTATATATATACATATATATATATATATATAATGTGTATATATATATTTATATATATGTAATGTGTATGTGTATATATTATATATATATATATATATATATATATATATATAAAAATATATATATATATATATATATATATATATATATATATATACATATATATATATATATATATATATATATATATATATATATATATATATATATATATATATATATATATGTGTGCGTGTGTTTGCGTGTATAAATGTATAAAAAAGAAATTAATTTTTATCTGAACACGATGCTTGGTTGATTTCCACTATGTTGACTAATTGCGGGTAATTCGGATTAAACACGACTAACTATGTAAGCGGGTACGCCGGGAAGCTGGGTACAACTCATTGGTAAATCCTGAAATGCATTTAGTACTTCGGGTCCGACTTTTAGTGCATGTAGTGGTACGATGGATGGCATCGCTTTCTTTGCCTTTAATGTGAAGAAATTAGATATAGACCCAAATGCGAGGTAGAAACACACAATACACACACACACACACGTGTGTGTGTGTGTATGTATATATATATATATATATATATATATATATATATATATATATATATATATATATGTATATATATATGTATATATATATATATATATATATATATATATATATATATATATATATATATATATATATATATATATATATATATATATGTGTGTGTGTATATATATATATACATATATAAATATATATACACATATACATACATACATATATATATATATATATATATATATATATATATATATATATATATATATATATATATATATATATATGTGTGTGTGTGTGTGTGTGTATATATAAATAAAATCTATATTCTATCTATATCATATTTACTACCTATAAAATTGAATTTATTACTATTCATAATAGAGCATATATACCTTCCATTACACAAATCCGTAAAAAAATTGCCATTTATTTAAACGAGTATATGGGCTTTATATCTGAAAAAATAAACAAAATATTACTTTCGGTAATCAGTCTGAAGTTCACATATTCGATTTTGTCGTTTTGGAAGCTGACTTGAAATCCTGGAAATATTCCTAAGCTTTCACTTTTACATAAAATTTCATCAGAAAATCATTTTCTTCAGCCACAAGTATATTTCCTTAAATATTTACCCATCATTAAATAGCATTACAAATTCATAGTTCGATTCTCCCAGCATTTTAATACATTCCTAACTAAAAATACATGTTTTCTACTTTTCTATAAGTAACTCATAGTTAACAGATAATTTATGGTAGCTTTTAAAGTTTATTTACTTATCCCTGAAAAAAAATACTTATCTAAAGTAGCCAGGAAAATCGTTGCCAACATCGAGAAAAGCTCCTATGTTAGGAAACCTTTCGCTAATATACCTACATTTTGTTGGCAACACTGGCCGAGAATGCATCGGATAAGACCACTCTAGCTTTGAAGAGAAGTCTATAATCAGTTTTTGCCGACCACCAATTATAACTTCCAGATTATTTTATAAGCAATATTCAAAATGGCAGATGAACTGCTTAACGAACTTCGGATGGAATATGCAGCGAAGGAAATCTAAAGCCACTTAAGGAGGATTAGGGCGAATGCATTTAGTAAACACAATCTCCATTATAGCAATATATCTGCATTATCTATCAAAGTAAATAATTAATACAACTAAGGAGTTTTGGTGCACAAGAAATACGATCGCTATACATTTATCTACTCTATCTATCTAGCTAAATTACATTTCATAGCACGCAGTGGATGAAACTTAAAAGATTGGTGCTTGCATACGTAAATGTGACCTCCGTCTAGATATTCATGTAAATTAATTAACAATAACTGCATATGGTAAACAAAATTGAAGGATTTTATGTATGCTGAAATAAACATATCGCTGGGTAACTCTGCTTATCTAATTATCCATCTATTTATCACAGTATGAAACTGAAGAATTCTAATGAATGCTTATGTAAGAAAAATCTATATCTATCCTTCAATTCATCTATCTTTATACACCAATAATCCAACACTCTACTTAATAAACGAAATTAAACTAAGTTCCAATTAAACATTTTTGTGTCTTCAAAGTTATCTATAGTGGCTCTCTATAGATGTTAATTCTAGTAATTTAAAGAAAAGAATTGTTTTTTTAACTCGTATTCATACCCTATTTTGTCAGTCATAGCACCCTCATATGACGCAACGGACCAAGAATCAGCTGCAAGAAAAATAAATTCTCGAACTTGGAAACCTGTTTGAATTCAGTCAAATTAAACCTGTTTGGGATTTGTTGCTTAGATTTGCTTGATATTCTTCGTGTGCATGATTTAGAGAGAGAGAGAGAGAGAGAGAGAGAGAGAGAGAGAGAGAGAGAGAGAGAGAGAGAGAGAGAGAGAGAGAGAGAGAGAGAGAGAGAGAGAGAGCCAAGTAATAAATTAAATTGCCTTAGTATAATAAATCATTTATATCTATATCCTTCCATAATTTTTCAATTAATAACCATAATACTATTTCAAACTGGAGTACCTAAACACGCGAAATCTTAGGGAAAAAATACGTAAAAATATTAGAACATTACTACACTGACGTTCCGTTTCTCTTGAAAGCATACGCAATCACGCTAATTAAGGCTACGATATAAGTTCTGCTTGCAACTCTTGCAAGTAGCATTTAAAGAGGCCTCTAATAGGTTTGTTTGGATTCTGTCCTCATCTACATAAGCAGTTAAATCTCCACCCAATCCCACTCTAGTGACAAATAAGGCAACATATCAGAGGAATTGAATATTTTGAACCGAACAACTTTATGATTTGGCTCACCCAATTGACTAAACTTTGCCACTGGTTTATGAAATTCAAATGATTATCTAGTTGTTTATTATGCGTTATATCTGAGTTAGTACCTCTCTCTCTCTCTCTCTCTCTCTCTCTCTCTCTCTCTCTCTCTCTCTCTCTCTCTCTCTCTCTCTCTCATCCGGTGCTGGTGCCAGGGTAATACAAAAAACAGATTAACTGATTTATTTTGCATATTATGCGAAACATTCTTTTATCCAACTTTGGAATCGCCATACGCCCCCAATAAATCATGTAGCTTTTGAAGTATTTAATATAATCCACTTTTCCACTTGGCCACACACGATTCAAACCGACTTCATCATGCATCGAAACCCACTGAGCGGAAGACGCATTATATTGATTTTAACATATTGCATCGCATTGGTATTTTATTGCATCACATCAAGCTTAAATGCATGTAGGTATGAACTGGAATTTATTAAGAGTTGTTACAGCCGCCAAAATCGCCATTAGAGAGAAATGACGTACTTGATCAGTAACGATTTAAAATGATTGTCTTCGAAGACGATGACTATTGTTTTTTCGAATTTATTTACTGCCAAATCATTTCATACAGTATGCCAAGGTTATAATAAGAGGAATGTAACGCAGTTGTATGAAAAACAAAAACATTGGAATATCTGCTTATCTAGGCAAAGGCTGAGAACAATGTTTTAGGATGGTCAAGGCACCAGCCAGCCGTTGAGATACTACAGCTACAGAATTATTGCGTTTTTTGACTGGCCAGACAGTACTATATAGTATTGTGGGGATGAGTTTGTGGGGATGAGTTTGTGGCGATGAGATTTTGGGGATGAGATTGTGGGGATGAGTTTGTGGGGACGAGATTGTGGGGATGAGTTAGTGGGGATGAGTTTGTGGCGATGAGATTTTGGGGATGAGATTGTGGGGATGAGTTTGTGGGGACGAGATTTTGGGGATGAGTTTGTGGGGATGAGTTTGTGGGGATGAGATTTTGGGGATGAGATTGTGGGGATGAGATTTTGGGGATGAGATTGTGGGGATGAGATTGTGGGGATGAGATTTTGGGGATGAGTTTGTGGGGATGAGATTTTAGGGATGAGATTGTGGGGATGAGATTTTAGGGATGAGATTGTGGGGATGAGATTGTGGGGATGAGATTTTGGGGATGAGTTTGTGGGGATGAGATTTTGGGGATGAGTTTGTGGGGATGAGATTTTGGGGATGAGATTTTCTTTGACTGGCCAGACAGTACTGGTTACGGTTCATTTTTCCTTTGCCTACATATACAATGAATAGTCTGGCCTATTCTTTCCACATTCTCCTCTGTCTTCATACAACTGACAACACTGAGATTAACAAATAATTCTCCTTCGCTCAAGGGATTAATTACTATAATTGTTCAGTGGCTACTTTCCTCTTGGTATTCTCTAGCTATGGCAAGCAGCTCTTCAAGGAAAAGGACGCCCCAAAATCAAACCATTGTTCTCTAATATTGGGTAGTGCCATAGTCTCTGTACCATGGTCTTCCACTGTCTTGGGTTAGAAGGTGCACTCGGGCACACTATTCTATCTTAATTATCTTCCTCTTGTTTGATAAAGTTTTTATAGTTTATATAGGAGGTATTTATTTCAATGTTGTTGCTCTTCTTGAAATATCTTATTTTTCTTCGTTTCCTTTCCTCACTGAGCTATTTTCCCTATTGAAGCCCTTGGGCTTATAGCATCCTGCTTTTACAACTAGGGTTATAGCTTAGAAAATAATAATAATAATAATAATAATAATAATAATAATAATAATAATAATAATAATAATTAGAAGTCCCTTGCTTGAGGGTACGCTCAGGGACACTATTTCATCATGTTTTTCGTCCTTGTGTTTTTTTTTTAAAGTTTTTTTAGTTTACATTTTAATGTTGTTACGGTCCTTAAAAATTTTAATTGCTCATTACTTCTCTTGTTGTGTAACCATTTCCTCATTTCCTTTCCTCACTGGGCCATTTTTCCCTGTTCGAGCCCTTGGGCTTACATTTTGCTTTTCCAACTAGGGTTGTGGCTAAGCTAATAATAATAATAATAATAATAATAATAATAATAATAATAATAATAA
>NC_090757.1:14637088-14644588 GCF_036898095.1 Palaemon carinicauda
TAATATATATAACAATAATGCATATCAATAAAAAATAGACTCTCTCTCTCTCTCTCTCTCTCTCTCTCTCTCTCTCTCTCTCTCTCTCTCTCTCTCTCTCTCTCTCTCTCTCTCTCTCTATATATATATATATATATTGGTTTAGAAAATACCGACACAACCAAGATGCTCAAGGATCGAGCCCCTGCTGAGGATATTTCTTTTACACCTGTTATGATCGATAAAGTTAAGAGACCTGGCCATTATTCAACTGGGAAGGGGGAAAATAGGCATGAAGCTGAAATAACCCCCATAATATGCAGACAAACATACATCCATATATACATACACAAACACACACACACACACACACACACACACACACATATATATATATATATATATATATATATATATATATATATATATATACAATGTATATGTATAAATTATTATTTCTATATAAATATATAACCCTCATCATACCTACATTGAATTTATAAATTCTAAATAAAAAAAATATTCCTCCCTTTTGCTCCAGATTAAAATTACTGAGGTATTGTTGCCTTGAAACCGTTAGCTTTTAATCTCCAGAAGTATTTTTCACACACACGCACTAACATGAGAGATGATACAAGGTCCTTTGATATCTTGTGTCATGCCGAAAACCAACATTATCCTCTTTTTAATCTCTTGATTTTTAAAATTTTATTTTCGCATGATTTTTGCTTGTCTTTGATTTTAGTCTCGCCATAAATCGTGTACAAATTTCATTATTCCCGAATTTTAATGTTTTTCGAATTCTCAAATTTTAATATAACGCAATTTTTTACTCTTACCTGAATTGCTGATTTCTTGAATAAAAGCGATCATTCTTGGAAGGTAATACTCGTAATAAACAATTTCATCCATTTCTTAAACCATCTATCGCTCTCTCAATATTACCTTGCCAAAGGCAAGATTTTTAATTTCATAAGTTTTATCTATTTTCATTTCCCTGAAACTACTATCGTTACAACAATTATGTGTACATTACCCATAATTTATATTTGAGCGTCTAATAGTATCAATTCTATCAGTAATTATACCTCATTTTGGTAAATCGAAATTTTACATAATTATCGCAAATGTGAATTTCTTCCCATAATCTTCCTTATCTTATTTTTACCACACATTGATATCACGGAAACAATATACTCTGCGTCCCATAACAGACTGCTTGCAAACGCGAATATTTCTCGGCTTTTTTTTTTCGCACGGCTTATAATCGCAAAATGCTTTTAACTCTTCGTTGAAAGTAGTTCTAACCACCAGGCGACGGCTCAAGATTTACGACACATTCAATTAACCCGGCCAAGAGAGATAAGGATCGTCTCGGCCTAACCAGGGGTGGGCCCTCTGTAATGTAAAACTCTGTGTATTTGTGACCTAACTGCTTTATGGCGGTAATATATCCAGGTGCTGGATATAGGTAAACAATAAATAAATTCAGCTCTTTTAAGCCTGACTGGTAGGCTATTGCAGGAAGAGGTTCCCCTAAAGTGACAGTAAGAAAAAGTTGAAAGCGTATAATCACGGGGCAATAAATGTCGCGACTCTATCCGAAAACTAAATAATGCAACCAGTTTTTAGATTGCAATGGCGAATGCTAAAATTCGAAAAAAAAAAACCCTGATAAATATAGGATTGAATACATGTTGATGTCTTTTAAATTTTCATTAAAATTTATTTAGATAAAAAAAATCTTAATAAGAAACGATAAAAAAGTGGCAATCTGTAATATTGTAATAATTTAATAGGAGGGATGACAGATAAATTGTGCAAATGATGTAAACACGTGGCGAATTTCAAATCGAATCTATTGCTTGCGAAAACATCGGGAGATATACTGAGATTTTGATATATCATTAGAAATATTGAATGAAGAGAAACAATTGTTACGTTTAGTTTCTCGATCACTAGAAGTCCAAATTACTCATTGACCCAAATGAATTGTTCTAACCAGTTCATTTTGCCATTGTCGTGTTATTGCTATTTTTTTGTCTGTATTTTATAAATGTTCATCTTTAATATTGTCAAAAATAGTGTACTGATCTGAGGTATATATTCCAATACTAGGATATTCATTTTAATTTCTCATATTAGAGTATTTTCTTCTTATGGACGGTATATTTCTACTCGAATGACGGATGTATATAATCATTACAGAGTTGGGCGTTTCTAAGTATTCAGCATGTTGGCGATATAATAGTTTTTGGTATATTGACACCATGTTAAAATTTTCCGTATGTTGGCAGTATTGACGTTTTCAGCATATTGGCCGTATTAAAGTTTGCAGCATGTTGCCCGTATTGACGGTTTCAGCATGTTGGCTTTTTATGAGTTTTCAGCATGCTGGCTTTTTATGAGTTTTCAGCATATTGGCCGTATTGAAGTTTTTAGCATGTTGGCCACATTTTAGTTTTCAACATGGTGGCTGTTTATGAGTTTTCAGCATATTGGGCGTATTGAAGTTTTCAGCACGTTAGACGTATTGGGGTTTTCAACATGTTAACAGCAAACTTTTTTCCTTCGCCATCTTTGATATACTTGAGTGGTTTTCCTCATGGCCGTATTTAGGGATTTTTTTTCGTCGCATGCTGGCTGTTTTTTTTCTTTTATGCATATCAGTGGTATTCTTTCCTTTTTTTGTCGTAGTTCTTATAATCGTCCTAAACGTTCCCCGTATGATTCCAGATTCTGGCCCTAAACGTTCCCGGCATGATTCCAGGTGCTGGAGATGAAAGTTCATACAAGATCTAGTTCAGATAATAAACCTTTGGTGGTGTGTGTTCGGGTAGAGGACGCGTATGAAACTAGTGTCGTTGATAGGGCATTTAAGACGTTATAAACGTCAAAGCTCATGATGTTTTCTGATTAATGGCAGCGCCATTTCGTTGCTATTAAGCAAAGCACCTTGTCCTCAATTTTCTTGGGAAGCCAAGGCAGCACAGAGGGTTTAAGACAAAATTTACGAGTTTAAATTGGAGGATTAAGTCTGCCTCAAATGTTACACGTTTCAGCACAGCTTGAACCAATTTTTTTTCCCCAGTAAATGTTATGTTTACGGCCGTAGCTGGTGATAATCAGAGTTCCTTTCATCACTTTAATAATTGGTGATAAAATTAAACCATGAAAATAGTTTCAAGCATACTATCTCTTCGCTAATAGAGACCGAGATGGTAAAAACTTCGTTTACTTTTATTGAATATATGTATATTTACTAGGAATGAACGTGAAGTACAAGGAGAAGAAATTTAAAGCATTCTACTTATTGTTTTTGCTATACTAGACGGCATTTTCCCCCATTGTGGAACGTGGCAAGCAGAATCGTAAGTCGAGGTTTTCAGTTTGAAAGTTGTCCTCCACGTTGTAAACGTTATTCGGAGTCGTGTTTCGGTCATGACTACAACTGACAAGAATATTCTGAGCTTTAAGAATATAAAAATCCAGACGTGAAGTTACACTCATAAGAAACGCCTGTGGTGGGGGAATGTTTGATATAGACTATTTTCGGAAAATCCATATTGGATTAAATGTGATTGAAGAAAATTATGTGGAAATTTGTGCATTCTCCAAATCACGCTGATAAAAAAGTTCAATATTGCTCATAATGGTTAATTCAGTGGAGACTTTAGTTGACCAGAAATTTCACGATTGCCTAAAGATAACCAATTCCAGAGAGTGTTTTCAGTTGAACGATTAGTTAAATATTCCAAAATGTTTACCAATCCTTGGAAGACTGACTGGTGAAAGAGTTCATTATTGTTCAGCAATTCCTAATTCTAGCAATACTAAAAAACTGATTAGCGTTGACTTTGGTAAGATGATTGGACTGCTGGAAAATTCAGGAGAAATCAAATATAGACGACTAACCCTTAGTACCGGAAAAAACCAAGGATTTGGATTTATGAAATAGGGCCTAAAGGCCAGGTACTGGGGCCTGAGAGGTCGTTCAGCACCGATGCGCAGATTGACACTTACAAAACGTTGGGTAGCAAGATGAAGAAATGTAATAGTAATCTAGGTTAAGTACATGGCTTAAAGAAAGGTGCAGCTATGGGCCGAAGGGACGCTGCGAAAAAAAAAACTGTTAGTAAACCTACAGAGGCCAGTTTGAGTTGCACAGAACTACCTCTTTTCAGAAGAGAAAAACATAACGTGAGTTTGGCACGTATAAAGTATATAAGTTTTGTATAAATCCCACTGATTATCAGATAGTTCACATTTTCGTTGCTATAACCTACCAATAAACATAGGAAAATATACGGGAAAATATATAAAAATTAAAAAACCGAAAATTTAAGGGTATTTTTTTTTCTTAACAAAAGAAATAAATTAGAATGAAGAAGGGAAATCAATTCCCTGGACTCTGAAGGTCTCATAAGAGGTCGATTGGTCCCACATAACCTGTCCCATAAGGTCACCGGGTGCTCATTCTGAAAACTATGTGAATAATTTTAAAAGTACCCACCCAGCAACTGGATAATCCGGAAGTAGCGCATATACATACATACATACATACATACATACATACATATATATATATATATATATATATATATATATATATATATATATATATATATATATATATATATATATATATATATATACGTATACAGTATATGTACAGTACCGTCGTTCAATTAGTTCATTATGCATGTTGCATAAGATTTTTCATAACTCTGACCATCCTATACATTCAGATCTCCCTGGATAATTCTATCCTGTTCGTAATACTAGGAAGGCAGTTAATTCTAATAGCCAGGCCTTCTTCATCACGAGGCTCAATACTACGCAGTACTCTAGAAGTTTTATTCCAGCTGTTACCAAGTTGTGGAATGATCTTCCTAATCGGGTGGTTGAATCAGTAGAACTTCAAAAGTTCAAAGTTGGGGCAAATGCTTTTTTGTTGACCAGGCGGACATGAGTCTTTTTATAGTTTATTTATGACATATTTGTTTTTGATGTTGTTAATAGTTTATATATGACATGTCTGTTTTGACGTTGTTACTTATTTTAGAATGATTTATTGTTAATTTGTTCTCTTTATTTATTTATTTCCTTATTTCCTTTCCTCACTGGGCTATTTTTCCCTGTTGGAGCCCCTGGGCTTATAGCATCTTGCTTTTCCAACTAGGGTTGTAGCTTGGATAGTAATAATAATGTGTATATATGTATATAAATAAAAAATATATATATATATTGTATATATTTATATATAAATTTTTATATATATAAATAAATTAATATATCTATATATACATATACAAACATATATAAACTAAATTTGTCTCATAATGGAATGGAACCCTAGTCTCTTCAAGTGAATGACAAGGTCGCTACTAATCATGCCACCAGATGTTCTAAAAAGAAGTCGGAACCTAAGTGCTATGACAGGTAAAACTCGCTGCTATGAGACTGATGTCTCACCAGGTAAAACCAGAAATGCAGTTAGATTTCTGGATTTATCCGGTGAGACATCAGTCTCATAGCAGCGAGTTTTACCTGTCTCAGCACTTAGGTTCCGACTTCTTTTTAGAACATCTGATGGCATGGTTATTAGCCACCATGTCTTTTACTTGAAGAGACTAGAGTTCGATCCTATTAGGAGACAGCAATTTAGTATATATATGTGTGTACATATATACACATATGTATATATATATATGTATATATATATATACTATATATATATATATATATATATATATATATACATACATATATATAAATATATATATATATATATATATATATATATATATATATATATATATATATATATATATATATATATATACAGTATATATATATCTATATATATATATATATATATATATATATATATATATATATATATACATATATACACACATATATATACATACATATATATAAATATATGCATATATATATATATATATATATATATATATATATATATATATATATACAAATATATATATATACATATATATATATATACACACACACATATATATACATATATATATATATACATATATATATATACACACACACACACACACACACATATATATATATATATATATATATATATATATATATATATATATATATATATATATATATATATATATATATATACACACATATGAGGGTTTGATCAAAGTTTGAGACAGAAATTTATATATATTTGACCATGATATTCCGTTGATTTTCATCTATATTTTTTATACAAACTAGTGTACGCGAAACGTCAAAAATGATGGCTAAATATTTAGGTAGATATGTGCACACAGATTTAACCCTTCCCACTATCCGAGGGACGGGGAGAGACCTAGTAGTCATACGTTTGGCAATGTCGCTCATCGTGACAGGAAAGGGATACATATAACTATATATACATACATACATATGTATACATATATACATATATCTACTCACATGCATACATATGAATAACATATATATATATATATATATATATATATATATATATATATATATATATATACATACATATATATATATATATATATATTTATATACAGTATATATACATTCATACATATATACATATATACATTATAGCCAGACAATTACTCTTCATTATATAGTGGAGATATACTGTATATGTGCGTGTGTATCCTAATATATATATATATATATATATATATATATATATATATATATATATATATATATATATATATATATATATATATATATACTGTGTATGCATTATAGCCAGACACTTAATCTTCATTATATAGGGGAGATATATATGTGCGTGCGTGCGTGCGTGCGCGCACGTGTGTGTGTGTGTGTGATATACACACACAGTTCACATAACCAAGAGTCTGCAAAAGAAACGAACTTACATAAAAATTACAAAGAACCAAACGATTTTTATGATTGCTATAAAGTCGTGAAATCTTACATTACTGGCCATCTCTGGTAAATGCAATCTTGATCAACTTTATAGCCTTCTTGTTTGGAATTGCATGATACTTGGATTAGCATGTTGTAAAGCCGTGACAACTTGGCGTTATAAGTTGTAATATTTATTGCGTATCACATCGTATCTACTTACTTCATGCGTCATTAAATATATTAAATAGTTTTAAGATATAATAGTATCTCGATGACTTAAATATGAAGTTTTATTCATGGCAATCCCGATTCATCAAGTACTGAAATTTGCCTTAGGTAAAATGAATTTTCAAAATTTATCAAAATAGGAAGTTTGGATAGAATTATATAGAAACAATTATAATCTAAATAGGAAATTTGGATATAATTATATAAAAACAATTATTACCTGAACTATTTAGATGATATAAATGTCCTCGGCAAATGCTTTTTCTCTCCAATCAAGATTGAATTTTTTTCTTTAGTGAGGAGGCGCCAAAAAAAGTTAGATACAATCTTTTAACATTTTGCTTCATTAGAAAATGATTTGTATGACGGCATTTTTAGATTAACACGCCC
>NC_090757.1:14647088-14650370 GCF_036898095.1 Palaemon carinicauda
TATATATATATATATATATATTTACTAATAGAATGGTTGATTCCCTCACTAACTATGGTCAATTTCTCTTATACCGATATTCCTTATGCCTAATAGGCACAAAGCAGATCGGTATACTAGCTCAGCAGCTAAGGTTTGCATCGTGGAGTCACAGAAGACATCAGGCAAGCGTGATTTCATTAAAAAACAGAATTAATAATCTTTGATCATCAGTGTCAGTGACAATATAATTAGAAACTGCTACATATTTTCCAAATGGTACCAGTCAAGAGTTTAACTTCCTAAAAGTATGGGTTCCAAATGGCTCCCATAAAAGCTTTGAAATAAGATCATTTTCAGAATGCATCCCGCAGAAGTCTGTAACATTAGATCTTTACCAAAATCGCTACAGCGACGGCTTTAAACATGAGGGGATTTCCCAAACGGCTCTCACTGAGACTTTAACATGTCTATTTCCGTCTACAAATAGGCAATTTTCACAATTTCTTGAGTAGAGGCTTCGATTTTAAGGTCGGTATCCTGATGTCCTGCCGCAGAAGCTTATAACACGAGGACCTTTTTTTTTTTTTTTTTTTTAAAGACTACCTCTGGGGAAAGATCAGCGATGAACCTTTCCAGCGATATAAACTGCGATTGAACTGGAGATCTTTTCAAAGCACTGCACCGGTATGAAAGACCAGCCTCTGCGGATGTTAATCAGTCAGACGACCTCAAATGCCATGCATGAGAGCTCGCAACGATGATGAATCTTAAGTGCAAGCGAGATATTACACAGATAAGAAGGACCAGGTGATCCAAAGCCGCCGAAGACTTGATGCCGTTTTAAGTAGGGTGAGGGGGGGGGGAGGGGTTAGAAGCCCTTGATTGGGGGTTTGGGGGGTTGCCTGGACCCGAAAATATGATGATGAGGCTTTGGGGATTGAGGGCTGGGCTTTCATGTAAAGGTTTATCCCGTCGACAAGGCGTGTCTTAATGGGAGCATGTCAGAGTGGGTCGGGAAATGAGTGCGATTCTGGACCTGGTCAATTTATTTGAATACGATAACTTCAGCGCCGCCAATCTAGAAGAGAGGTGTTAACATGAAGATGACGTAATGTGGATATTGTTTTATTTACGTTGTGAGATCAAGAGAAAAGAACTGATAAAGACATTTTGGTAAATAATAATGTAATGATAAATAGCTCGTATTTTTCCTGTTATCAATATGATCATATAACGTAATATTCTGTGTATAGTGAACACACGACAATGTTCCTGATATCACATATAGATACATACATATACATGCACCAAAACATTATATTACTTGAAATAATAGAGACTGCTATTGTAAGTATTATTATAAACTATACATTTCTTTTTTAAATCAATCAAAGGTAGACATTTAAGTATGATGCAAATGTAAGAAATATGTAGAATACATATTTAGATAGATGATTAGAGATCTGAGCAAGTGGAAAAAAGTCATATTCGAGGTCTCAGTTTACTCATAAAAAAATAGATCACGCAAAAAAAAAAAAAAAAAAAAAAAAAATCCCAAGGTATCTAAAATGATTAATTTTTTTTTTTTTAAATCAATCAAAAGGTAGACCTATATGTAAGAAGCAAATGTAAGAAATATGTAGAATACATAGTTAGATAGATGATTAGAGATCTGAGCAAATGGAAAAAGTCATATTCGAGGTCTCGGTTTACTCATAATAAAAAATAGATCACGTAAAAAAAATTCCAAGGTATCTAAAATGACAGTAGCGGTGAGAGATGATTACTAAGATAATCCACATCTAGAAATGACGTAAGAGTTCATTGAGTTTTGCCTCAAGGTAAAAAAAAATCAACAACCCAGGATATCTTAAGTAAAAATAAAATGAACAAATTACCATCCTCTCTCTCTCTCTCTCTCTCTCTCTCTCTCTCTCTCTCTCTCTCTCTCTCTCTCTCTCTCTCTCTCTCTCTCCAGAAATAACGTAAGAGTTCACTGAGTTTGTCATGGTAAAAATAAAATTCAACAACCTGGATATCTAAAGTAAAAATAGAATTACCATCTCTCTCTCTCTCTCTCTCTCTCTCTCTCTCTCTCTCTCTCTCTCTCTCTCTCTCTCTCTCTCTCTCCAAAAATTCTTTGAGGAGAAAAAACCTTGTTCTCTCTCTCTCTCTCTCTCTCTCTCTCTCTCTCTCTCTTACTCCAAAAACTCTTTGAGGAGACAGCTCTCTCTCTCTCTCTCTCTCTCTCTCTCTCTCTCTCTCTCTCTCTCTCTCTCTTACTCCAAAAACTCTTTGAGGAGACAGCTAGCTCTCTCTCTCTCTCTCTCTCTCTCTCTCTCTCTCTCTCTCTCTCTCTCTCTCTCTCTCAGTTTTGCATCTGTGTGCCGGTTAGTGATTACACTTTTGCGACCCTATAAATATCATGATTTAACGCGGATAACAAAAGGCTATCGAGTGCAATATAGCTACAAGTTTTCGTGAATAGTCAGTGATTAGTTTGAGGTCGGAGAAGTGGGATAAAACGTCGGCATAGAATAGTTATCTTGTGAATTACTAAAAATCTAATCAAGATGGCTATGTACAACACGGGCAAGGCTTGGAGAGACATCGCTGGACTCAGCAAAAATAAATTCCATGAGTTGGCGAAACAGGAGCTCGACCGTCTGATAACAGAGGTCACTAGTAACGTCAACCAATGTGACGGAAAAATATTCGCAGACATATTGAAAAAATATGATCCAATAAACTGGAGCAAATCTGTGGAAAACATCAGCAAAATAATAGAAGAAATTCCAAAGAAAATCCAAGTGTTAAAGAGACTTATAAAGAAAGTCTACATCAATCAACACATTCCATCAAAGAACAATAAGAAGTCCAATATGGTGAATATGCTGATTGATGCAATGGGAAAAAGAATGCCAAAATGGTGTAATACATGTAAGATATGGTATTCCATTAATAATCCTCAACAATTGATTAGAAAATGTGATGCCTGTCATGTCCCAACACATCCCACATGTGCTGAAATACAGCAAAAAATAAAAAATAAAGACACAAAGGTATTCTGCTCAACATGCCTAGTCTGGATAGAAAATATAATTAAGTCGAGACTAAATCTGCAAATAGTTGAAGATAAAGAAGAGGAAGAAGAAGAAACAGAAGAAGAAGAAGAAGAAAAAGAAGAAGAAGAGAACAATGAACAGGATATGTGTAAGGATGCAGAAGAAATCATTGATATAACCTATGATGCCATCCAACAACATACTTATGAAGAAATGAATTACCAGATGGAAACAA
>NC_090757.1:14650870-14653370 GCF_036898095.1 Palaemon carinicauda
ACTTTCTGTTACTCAGATATACAAAATCTTCTTGTTAATTTTGTATGTATTTTGTAGTTATTTTTCTAATTTGAGTACTAGGACATCCTATTTGATAACATTGGGTTAAATAAGGCGAAGCGAGCAGATGGATTTTACTATGAGCGAGGAAGACTTGTCCTTCTACTTTACTTCTATTACCCCCTTCATTTCTTCCTTCTTGCTATACAACCTTTTCACTGCAGAATGGCTTCCCCGGCCCCAGTGCCGCATCTTACGGCCGAAACTCGTAAATCCATTCCATCCCAATCGGGAAGAAAGAGTTCCGAGCCCTCAAAGTATATTCATCCGTCTTATCGTTTTCATCTTGAGATCGCATTGACACCTTGTCGCACGGCCAGTATAGCACCTTCCAAGCCCTAGAGAGCGCCATCTGGAACCAATCTCCCGGGTATGTATCCGAATGGTAATGTCTCTATTTTCTGCTTCGTGCGCTGACCAGACTCGGCCTGCATACACAATATCGAATTATTGAACGCAATATTGGTGTCGTGTTCACTTTTTTGTTTCTTTATCGGGAGATCGGATATCTATATGAGATAAAGTGGGATTGAAATATATTCAGTGTGTGTTTTGCGAGGGATTTTATACTGCGTTTATTGCTTTTCTCTCTCTCTCTCTCTCTCTCTCTCTCTCTCTCTCTCTCTCTCTCTCTCTCTCAGGTTGAAAATTTAGAAATATTCTAATCGATTATGCAAAATAAGAGATTTTTTTTTTGTCGTCACTTCTAGTTCACAGAGTATCCATTGTTATTTTTTTTTTTTAAACCAAGTGAAAATTTTTAAAACAACAGTGTACATGATTAAGTGATTCCTGTTGTATTTATTTAAGAAAACTGTTCTTCGTTTATGGAAGTATGTGTTCCATGTATCCAAACTTTAATTATTTTCCTTCAACAAAACAAATAATATAGAAATGCTGAAGGTCATATACAAAAAATATCGTGTCAATAATACTTTTTTATTAGGAGCTTTAAGGATTGAATTTATGATAATACCCTCATATTTCATCGTTTTTCGATAAGAGATCGGATGCTAAATATTTCATTGATTAGAAGACAAAATAAAAGTTTTGGACGGTCAGTGGAGAGTGCTAAACTCGCACATTTTTATTGTGAGAGAAAAAAATCCTATTGCAAAAAATATAGATACTCCCAATTAGGTAAATCGTGCATCTTTCTTCATTATTGGTTGAATGCAGAAGCAATTAAGTTTTGTAACTTAGTACACTATTCTGGCATTTATATTTTCTTGATAGTGAAACTGTCGATACGATGCCTTTACCAAATTACTTAATGTACATATTTACTAAAAAAAAAAAAAAAAAAAAAATAGAAAATATAATTATAAACTAACTTCCGAGTCTCAAAATATTAAATTTAAGGAGCGGGTATTTCTCTAACCAAAAGGAAATGTAGGATTTTGTTTATTACAGTTAACTGAACTTGTGGTTTCTGGTGTTTAGATTGTTTAATTCAAACAAACGAAGTAAATAAATGGCTAATATTTTGTACCGTTTATTTTAGTAGCTACTTCAAGAAAAAAAAAAAAAAAACTTTAAATCAATAAATTTTCGTGGGACGATGGTTGACATATGTAATCGACCATTAATTTAACCAGTGTTAGGGATAGAAAGTACAATTCCTCCTTCAAAGGGACATTGAACCAATTCTGGATTATCCTTTTGCGGGATATCATTAAAACATAATGGTCTGTCCCTTTTCAAAATAATAATTTAACTATAGTCCATTTCTTTTAGCGAGGCAGATTTGTACCGACTCGCAACGGTTTCCTTTTAGCTTGGAAAAGTTTCCTGATCGCTGATTGGTTAGAATTATCTTGTCCAACCAATCAGCGATCAGGAAACTTTTCCGAGCTAAAAGGGCACCGCCACGAGTCGGTGCAAATCTGCCTCGCTAAAAGAAATTGACTATAGTTGTGGTTTAGCTTATTGCAAAATAACATTAAACAAGTTTAAAGAGACTCATGAGTGGCCGATGTATCTGTAGCCTACCGTAAAGGGAGATCGCGGACAAGCTATTGGGCTTGAATGGGCTAGAACGCATGACTCGTGAATAGCAAATTACAGTTTGTAGGTTTCCAATAAGCAGAAAAGTATAAAGGCAATTCTAGTTTATTTTCGTTTTGAATAATGTACTATCAGTTACGGTTATTTTCATGCAAAATAACAAAACTCAGTTTAAGTTTATCCTCTCTCAAAATAACATTTAAACTATTTCTGGTTCATCATTCTGTAAAAGGACATGAAACCATTTTTGGTTCATCTTCCTGCCAAAAATTTAAACCATTTCTGGTGTATCTTCTCGCTAAAAAACATAAACGAAATTAATAATGGTTTATCGGCTTGCTTGATTTTTTTTTTATTCCATTCTAGTTTACTTATGACTTTGAGTGGTTTCTTGTTTTAGCTCTTTAAGCAAGCTAAGATTGAAGTATAATAC
>NC_090757.1:14663370-14672029 GCF_036898095.1 Palaemon carinicauda
TACTCCAGGAAGAAAGAGACGAAGTACCTGTTAACACACACATAAAAGATGATGATTGGACAACGCTAATTACCTGGAGTTCATCAAGTCACCCAGAGATTCAATTAAGCCAATTAGGAGGCTCCTTCTTGCAAGCAAGGACCACCCCCTAATTTCCTCTCGCCAGTATAAATGTTCCGTCATTAATAAATTCTCTCGAATAAAAACCGCTAATTGGGGTCTTGTCTTCGACCTATTATAGAAAATCGATTTTGCCTTCCGCGGACCGTATAGTATAGGGCCTTGGTGTGCATCATTCATTCGTGGTATGATTCGAGAAAATTTCTAAGAAAATATTTCAAAAATTTTACATTATTTTCGTTTACACAAAATATGTCAAGGAATTTTTCCAAACCTTTGTATTCAAGTTCGTACTCTCCTTTCATCCCATCTACCAACGGAGATATGTAAGAACATTTTCTAAAAATGTTCGTATATGGTAACTTTCTTTTAAGATGCAACGAGGGAAATATGGCAGTTTTGTGAGCCAACAACAACTCATTTGGATTCTGGAAATTTTCCATAGAAGATTTCATTTTTTAAATATATTGTTTTGAAAATGAAATCGTAAATCAAAAGATTATTCCCGGAGTAGCTACTTTGAAAAATTAGTTAGAAATTTTTCCATTTTTTGGTAAGCCGTTAATAGGTCATGTTGACTACTGAAATTTCATATATTGTTTTAAACGTTTTCTAAATGTTTAAGGTAGAAAAAGGCTGTTAAGTCAATAAAAATATCAAATTTCAATAGGAACACAAACTAATTGTGTGTGTATATGTATATATATATATATATATATATAAATATGTATATATATATATAAATATGTATATGTATATATATATATTTATATACATATATATATATATATATATATGTATATATATGTGTATATATATATATATATATATATATATTTACATATGATATATATTTATAATATATATATACATATTATATATATATATATATAAATATATATATATATATATATATATTATATGCCATTGCATTTTAGATTTATTCGTTGTATTTATGTTTTTGTGGTGTTTAAATCTTATATTTTTATAGTGGATATTCTGCCTTTATAGTTTACTATTTATTTTTCCTGGGCGTTCCATTTTAGTCTATTTCATATCTCGACTTTACAGTGGGTAATTGAATGCTTGTATAGTATTTTAAGGGGAATGGTCCTATTAGTGTTACCATCATCATAATGATTATTATAATTTTCAATTTTGAATTATTTTTCAATAGATAACATTAAGAGGATCTTTTATTGATGGCTCGCTTTCCATAGTAATTAAGGTCAAAATGTCTTTTTTTTTTCTATATTATACAGTGCATAAACATTGTATAAATCTCACTGATAGTCGGATACTTCACATTTTCGTTGCTATGACCTTCTATTAAACATTATGACATTTTATTATTAGTTGCTGGTTATAACTGTGATAACGGCGTTTTGCAAGGTCAGGTAAAACCTAAAATCGAGTTTTTATATCTTTGTCTTACCAATAACTACTTAAAAAGTAATTGAAATTATATGGAATTTAGAAAGTAACTGTTTGTATATTATTTCTGCCGTCAATGATAAAACTTTGTGGCACACAGACACAGACACACACACACACACACACACACACACATATATATATATATATATATATGCTGTATATGCATCATCATCATCATCATCATCTTCAACCATTCTGTTATCTTTTTTTTCATGTATTATCTGTCATTCTCATATGTCCTAACAAATCCATTTCTTTTTCTTACTTGGTGTTAGAAGATCCTCTTCCATTTTGCCTTTTTTTTATATTTGAGTATTAATGCCATCATTATTCTTTACATAGCTCTTTGAATTGTAACTAGCTTACGTTCTAAAGGTTTAGTAAGGCTCCAAGTTTTTTATGCATAAGTTGATACTGGTAGGGCCATCTGATTAAATACGATTAAATACTTATCTTGTTAGAGAGAGTGAGTGATATTTTACTTTTCATAATCTCATTTTGTTTATCAAAAGCTTTTTTAATTCATGCTTATCCATCTTTTGATTTAGGGCTCTTTTCCTGAGGAAACTATTACTGTTTGTTTTAAGTACGTATATAAATTTGCAATCTCTGTAGGTTAGTCCATAACCCTTATTTGGTGCATTTTCATTAAGCATTATCTTTGTTTTACTCGGATTCGCTTCAAGTCCTACGTTTCTACTTTCTCTATTCAAATCATCTATTATCTTTTGCAATTCCTTCCATGATTCAGTAAATAAAACTATTTCATCTGCAAATCACAAGTTGTTAAGGTATTCTCATTAATGTTAATTCTTACCTTTCCCCAATCTAAATTCTTTAAAATCTTCTTCTAGGCAGTAAGCACGGTGTGAATAATTTCGGAGAGATGGGTCTCCCTAACTTCTTTCTCAATCGGAATTTTCTCACTATTATTATGTACTTTTAGGATTGCTGTAATACCCGTTTAGATATCTCCAAGTGCTCTAACATAATATTCATCTATTCCTTCCCTTTGAAGGATTTCTTTGCTGCTTCATTTTTGACAGAATCAAAAGCGTTTTCATATTACTTTACTGTTAAAAGTATATCATAAAGAATAACTCTCTCTCTCTCTCTCTCTCTCTCTCTCTCTCTCTCTCTCTCTCTCTCTCTTGTGCTGCGCTGCATTCATTCTCATTGATTTAGTGGAGGTAACTATAATTAGAAAACATAAACCAGGGAAGATTTTAAGTCTACTGTATTGTTCGATAATCCCATAATGATATTTTGTAGAATGCAACTTTATGAACATTAAGTTTAACCTTCTAATTTCCTCCTCCTCATCTCATCCTTCGTATATCTATTTTTTTATCATTTTACCTTGAAATAATTGTTAAAAAATGACTATTTTTTTTATGCAATGCGTAGGAATAGGACCGGTAGAACATATTTAGGAGTCGCCTTCGAAAAATATCGACCACCTTATTCTATAAATTTCATCTTGGCACTGAAAAACTAAATCGAAATGGAAGGAATTGTTGTTTTCTTTGATTTGGTTATCATTTTACAGGATATAAACTGATAGAACCTCCTCGCTTCAACAACCACCTAAAGGCTCTTCTAAACGTGGTCGCTTTCAGCCATCCGCAGAAATGCTTCTGTCGGTACATAAGAATGAAAAATGCCACTATTTTCCTATTTTTTGCAAGAGGATCCTATCTAGTCGACGAGATTCTTTCAGTCCTGTATAACTAAGTATTACTACAGATTGCCCTTACGGCGAAGGCGCTGAGAATAAAAATGTCCGATTGATTTTTACCAGAGAGAGAGAGAGAGAGAGAGAGAGAGAGAGAGAGAGAGATGGTAATTTTATTTTTACTTTAGATATCTTGGGTTTTTTATTTGTTTTTTTTTACCATGGAGACAAACTCAATGAACTCTTACGTTTTTTCTAGAGAGAGAGAGAGAGAGAGAGAGAGAGAGAGAGAGAGAGTAATTCTATTTTTACTTTAGATATCCTGGGTTGTTTATTTTTTTTTACCATGAGGACAAACTCAGTGAACTCTTACGTTATTTCTGGCCTTACCTTATTGCCTTATTGCCTTATTTTTTGTTTGGGTTCCCCCAGGTCCCTCGGTGTGAGGCACCTCGTATATCCACCAGAGAGTTGCTAATACATCTTCCGGTGTATTTTGCATCTTCCAGTCTTGGATGGTCTGGGATGCATCTTAAGTATTTATCGAGCTGATTTTTAAACGCATCTACGCTCACTCCTGATATGTTTCTTAGATGAGCTGGCAGCACATTAAATAGTCGCTGCATTATCGATGCTGGTGCGTAGTGAATTAATGTCCTGTGCGCCTTTCCTCAGTTTACCTGGAATGCTTTTTGGCACTATTAATCTACCTCGGCTTGCTCTTTCTGATACTTTAAGCTCCATGATGTTTTCAGCAATTCCTTCTATTTGCTTCCATGCTTGTATTATCATGTAGCGTTCTCTTCTCCTTTCTAGACTGTATAGTTTTAAAAATTGCAGTCTTTCCCAGTAATCAAGGTCCTTAACTTCTTCTATTCTAGCAGTATAGGACCTTTTTACACTCTCTATTTGCGCAATATCCTTTTGGTAGTGTGGGTACCATATCACATTGCAGTACTCGAGTGTACTACGCACATAAGTTTTGTAAAGCATAATCATGTGTTCAGCTTTTCTTGTTTTAAAGTGTCTGAATAACATTCCCATTTTTTGCTTTACATTTAGCCAACAGTGTTGCTATTTGGTCGTTGCATAACATATTCCTATTTAAAATTACACCAAGGTCTTTAATTGCTTCCTTGTTTGTGATTGTCTCATTATTAGGTCCCTTGTATGCATACACCATTCTTCTCTGTTTCCATAATTTATTGATTCGAATTTATCGGAGTTAAATAGCCATCCTATTTATCTCCGCCCATTCATATATTTTGTTTAGATCTCTTTGTAGTGAGTTCCTATCTTCATCACAAGTAATTTCTCTACTTATTCTTGTGTCATCGGCGAAACTTCTCACTACGGAGTTTTCAACATCACAGTCTATGTCTGAGATCATAATAACAAATAGCAGTGCAGCTAATACCGTACCTTGGGGCACACCAGATATTACCTGGGCTTCATCTGATTTCTCGTCATTTGCAACCACTATCTGTTTTCTGTTTTGCAGGAATTCTTTTACCCATTTTCCTATCTTTCCCACAATATTATGCTTTCTCATTTTTTTCTCCAATATGTTATGGTCTACCTTGTCAAAGGCTTTTGCAAAATCTAGATAGATCACATCTGTGTCTTTTTCATTTATCATATTATTGTATATGTTTTCATAGTGAGCTATCAGTTGGGTCTGTGTACTTTTTCCAGGTACGAAACCGTGTTGACCCATATTAAACAAATTATTTTTGACCAAATGGTTCATTATTTTCTTTTTTATTACCCTCATCATACACTTTCATATTGTGATGTTAGACTAACAGGTCTATAATTGCTTGCCTCTAGTCTTGATCCACTTTTGAAGATAGGGGTTATATAAGCTAATTTATGTTTAACATATATCTCGCTCATATCTATACCTCTGTCTTAGCAGTATTGCAAGTGGCTTCGCGATAGTGTTTGCAGTTTTTTTTTTAACAAAATCGCTGGAACTCCATCTGGTCCGGGCTGCCGATCCATTTTTAATTTCGTTTTATAGCCGTGACAATATCTGCTTCATTAATATCTATATTCCCGTTAGATATTCAACATTTTCTTCTCTCATTTCTGTTTCATTATTCTCATTCGCAATTCTTGGCGTGAACTCACTCTTATATTTTTCTGCTAATATGTTGCATATTTCCTTTTTTTTCATTCGTTAGCCGTCCTTCAATTCTTAGAGGGCCTATTTCTATTCTCCTTTTATTCATCTTTTTTGCATAGGAGGTAAGTACTTTGGGTTTCTTTTTATATTTTGAAGTGTCCTTTCTTCTAAGTCCCTTTTTTCATTTTCTTTCGACTGTATAATCTTTTGTTCTGCATTTTCTATTTACATCTTTTATTTCCCTCATTTTCCACACATTTTTTCTTTTGCAAGATTTTTCTTCACTTTTTAATTTTCTGAAATAAGATTCTTCTGTCTCTTGGTATGCACGTCTTTTGTTTATTGTTTTTTTTCGGTACATATTTTCAACAATTTTCTCCAGTATTTTGTACAGTATATCCGTATTTACCTGTATATTATCACTTATAAATACATTTTTCCATTCTTTATTCAGTTCTTCATTATTTCTGACCATTTTATATTCTTACTGTAAAAGTTATATTTTCCATATCCTTCCCAAAGTTTTGTGCTTTTATTAATTCTGTGATCACTTGCTTTGGAATGAACTATCAATTCTATGACATTGTGGTCTGAAATTCCCGTGTTATACACTATTATTTCTTTAACATAATTCACCTCATTCACAAATACTAGATCTAGGACATTTTCCTTTCTTGTTGGAATGTGGTTTATTTGTTGCATATTATGTTCTAATAGCATATCTTGAAGCTTTCAAATTGCCTCTTATCTTCTGCGCTACTATTACTATCTTTTTTATATGTATACATACAACCACTTTCTTCTATCCGTTCTTTCCAAGTCCACGAAAGGAAAGTTAAAATCTCCGGATAGGAGTATATTCCAGTCTTTATGGTTTCTACATATATCATCTATTTTTTCTATTATTATGTCAAACTCCTTAGTGTTTGGGGGTCTGTAAACTACAATATTCATTAGTTTTTCAAATTCAAATTCTACCGCAATCAATTCACATTCTGTGTTGCTGTAATTTTCACATACTTTTCCTTGATTTATGTCTCTTCATATATTGCGGTTCCCATTGATTCTCTTTTTTCTGTCTGATCTATAAGTTTGGAAACCCTTTATCTGGTCATCACTGCCAGTCTCTTGGGAATACCATTTTCACTTATATTTAATATATCTATTTTTTCAATTTTGGGTTAGTTCTTCTAAGAGCTCTATTTTCCTTTTAGAGTTACTCGTGACTAAACCCTGTGCATTCATTACTATTATGGTTTGTGTTTCATCCCCATTATTTAATATTGGTAATAATATGGGATTCTCCCATGCTTCCTTCCTGTTCTGATATGATGTTCTTTTCTTCATTTCCCGGAATTTGCCATTAAAAAATCCAAACTTTTCTATTATATTTGCTCTTTCGCCTTCATATTTATTTGTGTGTGTATACCTGCAACTGTCCCCATATCTGCACCAACCCCTGGCATTATAGATGCATTCTTTGTAGTTGGGCTCTAAATGTGCAGGTTTGGGTTGAAAGGCCTCATATCTTGGAGCTCTTGGTTCAAAGCGCGGTATATACACGGCCTACTTTTTTGTTTCTTTTTTTGTTTCTTTTTTGCTTTCATTTTCCTTTTCAGTTTGCTGAGTTTTCTTACTTTTCATTCATGGTTGCAGGATGCATATATCGACATTTTTTGTTGTAAATGCATCCTTTTCCTTCTTTTAGGTTTTTGCATATTTTTTGGATGGAGTTCTCTGCATTCGTCTCCATATCCGTCTAAATACGCACATTTTACCATATATTTCATATTATGGCATATCTTTGGATGCTTGTAGTAGCATCTTTCGCCAAATCTGCAATTCCCTCTTTCAGCATATTGCAGACTATATCCTTCTTTTCTATTTTTTCTTGTTCTTGCTCTTCCCTAAAATTATGTAGGTCCAGGTAGAGTCTCTTGGGTCTTTTATTTGTTTCCATCTGGTAATTCATTTCTTCATAAGGTATGTTGTTGGATGGCATCATAGGTTATATCAATGATTTCTTCTGCATCCTTACACATATCCTGTTCATTGTTCTCTTCTTCTTCTTTTTCTTCTTCTTTTCTTCTGTTTCTTCTTCTTCCTCTTCTTTATCTTCAACTATTTGCAGATTTAGTCTCGACTTTAATTAATTTTCTATCCAGACTAAGCATGTTGAGCAGAATACCTTTGTGTCTTTATTTTTTATTTTTTGGCTGTATTTCAGCACATGTGGGATGTGTTGGGACATGACAGGCATCACATTTTCTAATCAATTGTTGAGGATTATTATTGGAATACCATATCTTACATGTATTACACCATTTTGGCAGTCTTTTTCCCATTGCATCAATCAGCATATTCACCATATTGGACTTCTTATTGTTCTTTGATGGAATGTGTTGATTGATGTAGACTTTCTTTATAAGTTCTCTTTAACACTTGGATTTTTCTTTGGAATTTCTTCTAATATTTTGCTGATGTTTTCCACGATTTGCTCCAGTTTATTGGATCATATTTTTTCAATAGTCTGCGAATATTTTTTCCGTCACATTGGTTGACGTTACTAGTGACCTCTGTTATCAGACGGTCGAGCTCCTGTTTCGCCAACTCATGGAATTTATTTTTGCTGAGTCCAGCGATGTCTCTCCAAGCCTTGCCCGTGTTGTACATCCCCATCTTGATTAGATTTTTAGTAATTCACAAGATAACTATTCTATGCCGACGTTTTATCCCACTTCTCCGACCTCAAACTAATCACTGACTATTCACGAAAACTTGTAGCTATATTGCACTCGATAGTCTTTTGTTATCCGCGTTAAATCATGATTATTTATAGGGTCGCAAAAGTGTAATCACACTAACCGGCACACAGATGCAAAACTGAGAGAGAGAGAGAGAGAGAGAAGAGAGAGAGAGAGAGTGAGAGGGAGAGCTAGCTGTCTCCTCAAAGAGTTTTTGGAGTAAGATAGAGAGAGAGAGAGAGAGAGAGAGAGAGAGAGCTGTCTCCTCAAAGAGTTTTTGGAGTAGAGAGAGAGAGAGAGAGAGAGGAGAGAGAACAAGGTTTTTTCTCCTCAAAGAATTTTTGGAGAGAGAGAGAGAGAGAGAGAGAGAGAGAGAGAGAGAGAGATGGTAATTCTATTTTTTACTTTAGATATCCAGGTTGTTGAATTTTATTTTTTACACCATGACAAAACTCAGTGAACTCTTACGTATTTCTGGAGAGAGAGAGAGAGAGAGAGAGAGAGAGAGAGAGAGGATGGTAATTTGTTCATTTTATTTTTACTTAAGATATTCCT
>NC_090757.1:14695029-14720029 GCF_036898095.1 Palaemon carinicauda
TCCTCAGCATACTCTAGGTTTACTAATTTCCTCTTACCAATCCAGAACAACCTTTTTCCACCTCCTCAACTGCTCTATGCTTTACAAAATCCATGAGGAGGATAAACAACATATGTGACAACATATTTCCTTGGAGTAATCCACTGTTCACTGAAAATTCATTAGATAAGACTCCACTAACATTAACTTTGCGCTTGCTATGTTCATGAACAGACTTAATAAAATTTAAATATTTAAGAGGAACTCCATAAAAACGCAGGACTCTCCACAAAATTGGCAGGTCCACAATATCAGAGGCTTTTTCAAAGTCCACAAATGCCATCAAAAGTGGATTTCTATACTCTATGCATTGCTGTACATGTCTTAAAACATGTCCTACATGCTCATCTCTCAGCTTTTCATCAATCTTTCTCTTTAGTCTCTTTAGAATGACCATACTATACATTTTCATGAGACAACCCATCGACACTCCTGGCTCCCATTCATCTGGTTTTCCCTCTTCACGTCACATTCTACAAAACAATCTTGTAAGTATTCTGGCGTACACTAAATATTTAGATAGATATGCACACCGATTCTACCCGTCCCAGCCCTCCACTTTTCCTCGCTATGACACGGCAGTTGTGGTATCCAGGTGCGCACACACAATATATATATATATATATATATATATATATATATATATATATATATATATATATATATACATATATATATATATATATATATATATATATATATATATTTATATGCATATATATATATATATATATATGCATATATATATATATATATATATATATATATATATATATATATATATATATATATATATATATATATATATATATATATATATATATATGCATATATATATGCATATATATATATATATATATATATATATATATATATATATATATATATATATATATATACTGTACATACATATATATGTAATACTTAGGCTTTAATAACACAAAATAAACCATTAAAACAACGCTACCACCAGACTGAATTTTAACCTACAATATACAATTCATAACCAGATTTCCTACTTGCCAATCCCTAATTCTATTAATTGAATTTGGAAGGAATCTCAAAACTTGTCGGACGAGTTTCACAAAAATCATCGGTAAATTGGAGCAAAAATCCCCCCTTCTCGGGCTGTCTTAAGGAGCCACTTAGCCATTAGCAATTAACTTTGTCGGACACGTGTGCTGTCATCCAGATAGACGAGCCCATTAACACTGCTTTCAAAATATCTTCGTTGCCTTCTCTTTAGGCAATATTAAGTTAAATTTGATCAGATTTTTGTATTGTACGATTTTAGATAAGATCAAACCCTTCATACAATCGATAATGGTCGCTTTAAAACAAACCTACAATAGTATAGCGGTTTCAAACAATCAACTTTTGGACTTGGAGCAGAAAGGGAAACAAAACTTAAAATTTGAATCAAACACGGCTTGGCGATTTAGGCAATCAACAAAGCAAAAACTCGCATGAGCTAAACCAAATAATAACTAAGGAATTTAGGCAATTGGTAATGACAACAGTTGCATAAATTGAATCAAACAATCAACTCGGGGATCTAGGTAACCACTAATGCAAACAATTGCAAAAGATTATCAAAACACAATCAGCGTTCAATAATGCAAACACTTCAATAAACTAAACAAAACGCAACTTGGGGTTTTAGTCAATCCCTGGTGTAAACACTTGGATATATGATATGATAAACCAAACTCAAACGTGGCATTTAGGCAATAACAAACACAAGTATCACATAAACTGAATTTCACAAACTTAGGGATTTACGTATAATGCAAATACTTATAGGTAGTAGGTTGGCCAGGGCACCAGCCACCCGTTGAGATACTACCAATAGAGAGGTACTGGATCCTTTGACTGGCAAGAGAGTAATGCATTGGATTCCTCTCTCTGGTCACGGCTTATTTTTTCTTTGCCTACACTTACGCAGAATAGTCTGGCCTATTCTTTACATATTCTCGTCTTTCCTCATACACCTGACAACAATGAGATACTTAACACTTCTTCACCCAAGGGGTTAATTACTGTACTGTAACCATTGTTCTCTAGTCTTGGGTAGTGCCATAGCCTCTGTACTATGGTCTTCCACTGTCTTGGGTTAGAGTTCTCTTGCTTGAGGGTAAACTCGGGCACACTATTCTATCTTATTATTCTTTTTTCTTCCTCTTGTTTTTTTGAAATGGTGTGTTGGACAGGCTTAACAGAAGGGCCACGGATGCATGGTGGTTTATCAAGAGGTTGCCTTTTCCTCTTCCTGATTCGTTTTCTTCTCAAAACCATCCTTACTGTCCTCCCTTCAGTTGAAGTGGCTATCCTGGAGGGCTCCTCCATGTTGACCAGTTTCTCCGACTTTTTACTATAGTCTATGGGTATCGTCAATCACTTTAGTTATAATTATATACATATTGTTTTTGTTATAATTCTTGTTAATCTAGTTTTTAAGTATGATGTCTCTTTTTTATTTCTATTAATTCTTATGCTGTCTGGAGACATTGAGCGAAATCCGGGATCAGTACCTCCTAGATTTCGTCAATGTCATCTTCTGTATTGCAATATTCGTGGTTTTCATGCAAATATCCAAGACCTTACAGTTGCGTCTAGACAGTATGATATTCTTTTGAGCTCAGAAACTTTGGTTTCCAACATGAGGCACTCATCTGCGCTCCTTATAACTGGTTTTAAGAAGCCAATAATGTTGAAACGTGATGCCATCCCTAGGGCCAGGGGAATGGCGGTGTATATTAGGACCGAGTACCCTGCTTCTCATAAGTCCTGCTATCAATGTGGATGTCATGAGATTTAGGTAATAAAAGTTTGTGGCAGGCATAACTTTTATTTGTGTTCGATGATTCTATCTTCGATTATCTTCTTACCATTATGGCTAAGATACAAAATGATAGAAAGGCTTCTTTTGTCTTTGTTGGTGACTTTAATGCTCATCAAAGGGAGTGGTTAAGTTCTATCTCTCCTACCGATCGCCATGGCTTAAAAGCTTTAGACTTTGCCTCTGAATCAGGCTGTGAGCAAATCATAAATGAAGCTACTCACAGTTCTGGTAATTGCTTGGACCCTCGTATACACTGACTCCCCTGGCGTTATAACTAGTAAGGCTGGTTGGGACATCTGATCATGCCTTGATTTCATTAGTAGTGAAGACTGAGCAGCCTGTCGCTGATATATCATACTCTTGTAAAATTTATATGAAATCCCAAGCAGACTGGAATGGGATTTTGCATGATCTTTTGTGCTTGAATTGGTCACAATCATATAGTAGTGTAGATCCTGTTGTCTCTTTAAATGAGAATCTAGTCAACATAATTGATAGGCGTATCCCTTCTCGTATGCTAAGGTACCGAGTGAAGGACAAACCGTGGTTCAATGATGATTGTAGACGTGCTTATTTGGAGAAGCAGGAGGCCTATCACCTTTGGAAGGGTAACAGATCAGATTTGACCTGGAACAACTATACTAAGTTTCGAGCTTTTGCTCACAGAGTTTATGCCTCAACTGAAAAGGAATACAATTTAACCTTAAAATAAACCCTTTCTAGTACAACCCAGGAACATAAATGGTGGTCTACCTTTAAATCTGCACTCTTTGGTGAAGATGCAACAGTTCCTCCTTTACTTAAACCAGATGGCTCAGTCACTCACTGTCCAAAGGAAAAGGCAACCCTTTTGGCTGATGTTTTTGACAGTAAACAGAGTAATGAAAAACTTGGACTTCCTTATTCCTGTTTTCCTGAGGCTGAACTAACTAGTTTAGCTTTTCAATCTCATGAGATTAAAGCTCTGTTGATGGACATTGATGCTTATGGAGGTGTAGACCCAAATGGTATTTTTACTTTGTTTTTTTTTATAAAGAAAGCAGATTTCTTAGCTTCAAAGTTATCTGTTAGTTTGCACAAGTTAGCAAGATGAAGAGCTTTTAGCACTTGTTGGAGAATTGGTAATGTTACTCCTCTGTGTAAACGTGTTTGTGCTACCTCAAATCCCACTGATTACCGCCCAATTTCCATAACTCCCATATTATCTAAAGTTTTTGAACGTCTTCTGGCAAAGCATCTTAATAGGTTTGCTGAAGGTAATCATCTATTCCCTAGTATGCAATTTGGTTTTCGTAAAGACCTTGGAGCATGTAATGCCCTTCTTACAATATTTTCAAACTGAAACAGTTGGGAGTGGGTGGGTCGTTTCTTAGCATTATTATTGATTTTTTAAGTAATAGATCTCAAAGAGTTGTTGTTGATGGGCACCATAGTGAGTATAGGAATGTGATATCCGGTGTTCCACATGGTAGTGTTCTTGGCCCATTACTTTTCATACAATATACACATGACATGTGGTTTGGCCTAGAAAACAAGCTTGTTGCATATGAAGATGATGCTACTCTCTTTGCATTAATTCTATCCCTTGAATGTAGATCTGTGGTTGGTGAATCCCTTAATAGAGATTTAGCTAAAATTAATGCATGGAGCAAATTATGGGCTATGAAGTTGAATCCTAACAAAACTCAAAGTATGATTGTAAGTAGGTCAAAGACGGTGGCTCCTCAACATCCGGATCTCAGTATTGATAATGTTTTTTTTTTTTTTTTTAAATTTGTATGACTCTTTTAAAATTTTAGGTGTGATTCTCGACAGGAAATTTACTTTTGAGAAACACATTAGGTCTGTGTCTTCTTCCATTGCAAAAAAAAAAAAAAAAAAAAAAAATTGGCTTATTGTGAAAGTCTTACAAGATTTTCGGTGATCAATCTATTATGAAGAAGTGTTTTAATTCTTTCATTCCACCTTGTTTTGAGTATTGTTCTCCTGTCTGGTCTTCAGCTGATGATTCCCATCTTAATTTGTTGGACAGAAACTTACGGTCTATTAAATTTCTTATTCCTGATCTAGATATTAATCTTTATCACCGTCGTTCAATTAGTTCATTATGCATGTTGCATAAGATTTTTCATAACTCTGACCATCCTTTACATTCAGATCTCCATGGACAATTCTATCCTGTTCGTAATACTAGGCAGGCAGTTAATTCTAATAGCCAGTCCTTCTCCATCATGAGGCTCAATACTACACAGTATTCTAGAAGTTTTATTCCAGCTGTTACCAATTTGTGGAATGATCTTCCTAATAGGGTAGTTGAATTAGTAGAACTTCAAAAGTTCAAAGCTGGAGCAAATGTTTTTATGTTGACCAGGCTGACATGAGTCTTTTTATTGTTTATATATGACATATCTGTTTTTGACGTTGTAAATACTTTATATAGGACATATCTGTTTTGACGCTGTTACTGTTTCTAGAATGATATATTGTTAACTTATTCTCATAATTTATTTATTTCCTTATTTTCTTTCCTCACTGGGCTATTTTGCCCAGTTGGAGCCCTTGGGCTTATAGCATCTTGCTTTTCCAACTAAGGTTGTAGCTTGGCTAGGAATAAAAATAATAACAATAATAATAATAATAATAATAATAATAATAATAATGAACCAAAGACGGTTAATACATTTTGGCAATCAATAAAGCAAACGAACTAACTCAGCCAGTCTCAAAATTATGTTACAAATCAACAATTACCTCTAGATATACCAGAAGGGAAGAGGAAGGTACCAAGAACTAAAAGACGTGGCTATAAAAAAAAAAACCTAATCTTCTTGTTATGCATCTACAATTACCTCTTGATATACCTGAAGGGAAGAGGAAGGCACCAAGACCTAAAAGAGGTGGCCATAAATAGTCACAAAATTAGAACTAAATTAATCTTTCTGTTATACATCCACAATTACCTCTAGATATACCTGAAGGGAAGAGGAAGGTACCAAGAGCTAAAAGAGGTGGCCATACATAGTCTCAAAATTAGAACTAAATTAATCTTTCTGTTATACATCCACAATTACCTCTAGATATACCTGAAGGGAAGAGGAAGGTACCAAGAGCTAAAAGAGGTGGCCATACATAGTCTCAAAATTAGAACTAAATTAATCTTTCTGTTATACATCCACAATTACCTCTAGATATACCTGAAGGGAAGAGGAAGGTACCAAGAGCTAAAAGAGGTGGCCATAAATAGTCACAAAATTACATCTAAATCTTTTTCTTATACATCCACAATTACCTCTTGATATACTTGAAGGGAATAGGAAGGTACCAAGAGCTAAAAGAGGTTGCCATAAATAGTCTCTCAAAATTAGAACTAAATTAATCTTTCTGTTATACATCCACAATTACCTCTAGATATACCTGAAGGGAAGAGGAAGGTACCAAGAGCTAAAAGAGGTGGACATACATAGTCTCAAAATTACATCTAAATATATTTCTTATACATCAACACTTACCTCTAGATACCTGAAGGAAAGAGGAAGGTTCCAAGAGCTAAAAGAGTTGGCCATAAATAGTCTCAAAATTACATCTAAATCTTTTTGCTATACATCCACAATTACCTCTAGATATACCTCAAGGGAAGAGGAAGGTACCTAGAGCTAAAAGAGGTGGCCATAAATAGAGAATTATGGAAGGGCGACTAACCCAGCAAAGGACTCGCCTTAGGGCAGAACACTACAGTAGTATATACCTAAAATCAAATGCCCAACAGTTCTACGATGGTGAACTATCATAAATAAAACAAATAGATCTACTGGATTTAATGCATTTTTAGATAAAACTCGCTTGTAAATTTAGTAACGTTCGCTTTTCCGAAAGAAATTATACACTCGCCAAATCCATCCCATCCAAAGTATTTTAAGACCCAATTTTATCCAAAAATATAAATTTTCAAATTCAATCAACATCTTTGATAGCATCAGGTAATACTCTAGAAGAGTTTTAAGCCTTGCTATTTCGCACCCATAAGTTATACCGTCGATAATGCTTAACTCTTGTAAATCACAATCATTGACAAGGTGAGTAGCTGTTCTACGAATATGAATCTTTAGTTATGTCCCCCACTCTCTCTCTCTCTCTCTCTCTCTCTCTCTCCTCTCTCTCTCTCTCTCTCTCTCTCTCTCTCTCTCTCTCTCTCTCTCTCTCCTCAATTTCTTTTTGATCGATAACTCTTGCCTTTCTTCCACGAAGCTCGTTCGAGTGCCAAAGACAACAGTTCCCTTTTTTTTTTTTTTAATAAAAACGGGCCATCCAGATTAAATAGAAAAAAATTAAAACCATACCAAAGCAAGACGTTTAAATTACACCCAAATTTAGCGCTTGACTCGTGAAACGATTAGAAAACACCTTTACTAAAAAAAAAAATCGTACAAAAAAGAATACACCCTTTCTACACCTTCACTCAATGACTTTTTAATCATGGTAAGATGATTTCCACTTTTCACACTTGGTACCGAGAGACCACATATGGCCAAGGCGTCAACAATTTTACTCGCATCCAATTCCCCCTTTTTCCCTTCAAAAGGTTAACAAGGCCCACCTTAGCCTGCTTACGGAAACTTGTTATAGCTTCTGAAACGACTGCAATTATTAATACAAACAGGGAGCAAACGATTAGTTAAAGGTTTAAAAGTCGCTCATGGATGGCAGAGGCAGGGAACAGTGAAACTGCCCTATCATGCAGGACAATGCACTAGAGACTGACCATATAAACATATGGTCAGCGCCTAAGCCCCCTCTTCACCCAAGCTAGGACCACGCAATGGTTGCTCATGATTCGGCATGTAGGCTTCCCCAAAACCCCCATCCAAAGCTATAAGGTCGGTGGGGTTGCAGCGAAAAAAAAAAAAAAAGTTTGAGCGGGACTCGAACCCCAGTCTGGTGTTCAGGCAGGGATGTTGCCCCATCAGCCACCACGACCCTAGGGAGAGGATTCATAGACATTTACCGTCAGGACTGTTCTTTCTGTGGCCTAGGAAAACACAAAGGCTGGTATGACTCATATGATTTTCGTATTGCAGTTTCGCTGAGAGAGAGAGAGAGAGAGAGAGAGAGAGAGAGAGAGAGAGAGAGAGAGAGAGATTGGATGAGGTTACCTGTTAATGGATTCAAGTAACTTTATACATTAGAAAAAAATTGAAGGCTCTATACATAAAATTTATAACCAGAAATAAAAGCAAGGATCAGAAGTTTTATGTGGGTTTCAATTATTATGCCAACGCGTTTTTTACACCTTTTTAGGACAGATAACGATCATCAATATGATAAGCAAACCACTTGTCTGTTCTTAGAGCCAGCTTTCGAGGAAAGCAAGATCATTTCCGCTACATTATTAATTCTCTAACAAACCGCATTAAAAATATCTCAGTGCTTCAACGGGATAACAAAGAGAATAATAATAATAATAATAATAATAATAATAATAATAATAATAATAATAATAATAATAATAATAATAATATCAATAATAATATTAGATAAATTGACAGTTGAGACCAAGACGGAGATTTGCAACTTGGGCAGGTGGTTTGTCAGTTTATTGTACTCCTTTCGACGCTTAAAAAACTATTATTAATAATGATGTAAATATCAATAAGTAAATATGAATAAAAAGACTTCCAAGAACGAAAAAACCCGATGAACTAATCTGCTATTGCTTGACAAAAACCACCCAAGCAAGTGGTTTTCTTATGCCTTCATCTTTGAATGCATTTCTTATGCCTTCATCTTTGAATGCATTTCTTATGCCTTCATCTCTGAATGCATTTCTTATGCCTTCATCTCTGAATGCATTTCTTATGCCTTCATCTCTGAATGCCTTTCTTATGCCTTCATCTTTGAATGCATTTCTTATGCCTTCATCTTTGAATGCATTTCTTATGCCTTCATCTTTGAATGCATTTCTTATGCCTTCATCTTTGAATGCATTTCTTATGCCTTTATCTTTGAATGCATTTCTTATGCCTTCATCTTTGAATGCATTTCTTATGCCTTCATCTTTGGATGCATTTCTTATGCCTTCATCTTTGATTGCATTTCTTATGCCTTCATCTTTGGATGCATTTCTTATGCCTTCATCTTTAAATGCATTTCTTATGCCTTCATCTTTAAATGCATTTCTTATGCCTTCATATTTGAATGCATTTCTTATGCCTTCATCTTTGAATACATTTCTTATGCCTTCATCTTTGAATGCAT
Organism: Palaemon carinicauda; assembly: GCF_036898095.1. Lineage (NCBI taxonomy): Eukaryota > Metazoa > Arthropoda > Malacostraca > Decapoda > Palaemonidae > Palaemon > Palaemon carinicauda. The sequence goes on from NC_090757.1 coordinate 14,704,163, forward strand.
TTCTTATGCCTTCATCTTTGAATGCATTTCTTATGCCTTCATCTTTGAATGCATTGTAATTAGGCGTGGCATACTAATGGAAATTTGGTGATAAATTCGTTCCATTTCAAAGATGTATCTATGGTATCCAATTCAAAATTATTTAGATTTCATTAAACGATTGGAAACATTCAGGCAGGGAATATTGTGTGTAATACCAACCCAGCATGCCCACACCCACATTTATGTATATGTGATCTATATCGATACACATACTTATATATGTATATATATATATATATATATATATATATATATATATATACATAATATATATATATATATATATATATATATATACATATATATATGTATATATACATATATGTATATATATATACACAGTATATATATATATGTGTGTATATATATACATATATGTATATATATATATATATATATATATATATATATATATATATATATATATATATATATATATATATATATATACAGTATATATATATATATACAGTATATATATATATATATATATATATATATATATATATATATATATATATCACCATATGACCTTTCTCTTTAGAGTGTTGGCGCCAGTAATTGTCAGTTCTGAGGTTATCAACAGATATACAAAGACTTAGGTTGACAGCCACACGTTCTGTTCAAGGGATATTCACAGGTGCTTTTAACGTGTCTTGAAAACTATGAATGGTTCCCCTTATATGCAATTTGGAAAGTTGGCGAATCCCATCTTGAGAAAGAATAAAGAATAACCTGATTAAACTGATTATTGAATTGTTAAGATCCGCGACAAACTCATCAAAAATCTATTTATAATGACAGAATATCATTTAATAAGAAAACCTAATCCAGATTCAGTGAAAGGTATTTGTTATTTCCAATAGGACTCTAAAACATAAGGGATAGGACCCTTAAATATAAGGGATAGGGCCAATAAATAAAAGGGATAGGACCCTTAAATATAAGGGATAGGGCCAATAAATAAAAGGGACAGGACCCTTAAATATAAGGGATAGGGCCAATAAATAAAAGGGATAGGACCCTTAAATATAAGGGACAGGGCCAATAAATAAAAGGGATAGGACCCTTAAATATAAGGGATAGGGCCAATAAATAAAAAGGATAGGACCCTTAAATATAAGAAGCATTTGGGTCTTAAATATAAACCCTAAGACCATAAGATGTAAACATTAGAACATTTTAAATATAAGCCCTTGGTACCTTAAATATAACACAAGGAAAAATTAAGGCTGCCTCCTCAACATAGCTCAAGTATTTTGAGATATTTCTGGCGTCGCTTCTGAAGGCCAAATGGTTTCTGCAAGTAATGGACCCTGACAGACGTCCAATATTTCACAAGGATCAATGAGGAGATAAGTAGCTCGTCTTTCAGAAATTAATTTCAGGTCTGGATACATTTAAAGTAGAGTACAACTAGGACTTTTTCTGTTTATGATTCGTAAATTTGTGCGTAGCTAAGACTTCGCAATGACGTTGTCTAATATCTCAAGATGTTTATAATAAGTACAATTTTTTTTTCTAATAATGTTTCTCTATGTTTATCTTCTTCATCAATTCATTTATCTTTTTTTCATCACCTACTCTTACAGATTCGATCATGGCACACATCGTTAACGGGAAATTGTTCTGCATCAAACCAGCGCCTGTTTACCTGTTCGCTTATCGTCAAAAATTTATGTGTGCAATTATAAGGCATTATGCGTATCTTAACTTTCTTCAATTGCCTCGTGCGAAGTTTATTAAGTAGTTTTGATGTTTAACTGAATCTGTTTTCGATGCAGTTTAATTTCTGACCTTCGCCTTAATTTACTACAGCTGCTGTAGCAACTCAGGAGGTATCAGGCATTTGTAGTAATAGCCACTGATAAAATCTTAGGAATTTGTGGCAACACTAACTGATGAAATTAAGCAACTTTTGTACATTGACAAAAATCTAAAAGTTTCTAGCACTACCTAATTACTGATTAGTAGTCCTAAGGTTATGCGGTAACTTTTGTGAAGACAGAATCCGTAAACTTTGCGGCAACATCTAATCACTGATACAATTCTAAAACTTTGTGGAAACTTATGTAGCTACATTTTCAACCCTTGTTGCAACATTTATTTACTGAAAATATCCTAAAAAACATTGTGCCAACTTGTAGATCTTAACAAATCCTTGAAGTCTCAGGGCCTCACTTATATAGTTAAAATCCTAAACATTTTAGTTACCTTGTATATATTAAAAAAGATTGAAGCCTTGTGGCCTTACTTGTACATATTAAAAACACTTTTAACCAAATTAGGTATATCAATAGAAGCTTGAAACCTCATGGATTTACTTTGTTAAAATCCTAAAACCTAAAACCAACTTGTATACATTAATAAATACTTGAAGCCTTTTGATTTAATTATTTAGTTAAAGTACTAAAACTGTTGAAAAACTTTACTGATTGATTCAATCCTAAAACTTTCTAGCAATACCTATTTACTAATAAAATCCCCCCAAAAACGTATTGTTTTCCGTACCTAAGATTTAATATATTTATAATCATGTACGAGGTATTCCTGACTAAAAAGAATAGCAGAAATAACGATGAATTTACAATATCCAAAGGAAATTACGTAATTATAATTTCATGATTTATTAATATTGTAAGCCAGAATTCACATTTCTCTGAACCACTGCGCTTTCATGCCTTGTCTATTAGTGAGTTTTATGTTTAAAGTGTGTAAATATTTACGTTTTAGCTGTCTGTTCTTAAGATGACGTGAAAATTAAGGACCAGTAATTTTATGAATTTTTACAAAAGTATTTTACTTTGTTCGAGGAAACAAATAAAAAAAATCTATGTTTAAAACTAGATCCAGAATTCCTAATACTTCGTTTAAATTCAATGATGGTGATTTTCATCAAAAGATAATGACGAAACATTTTTGTTTGCAAAAGAAGATCTGAATAATACACAGCTCTTTAGAGAACTAAGAAAACTGTGGTTCTGAGTATTTTTGTGCCTATTCTAGTAGTATTAAAGGAGCTTTACATCATCTTATCATTGCTAGGTCAATAATGCTCCATGCTAAGTACAGAAATTGATAACTATCTATACCACCTAGGTCCTATACATGTACAGTAATTAGATATCAATATGAACAGCATTTATTCATAAAATGGTTATTCATGGCAGTATTTATGACAAATGCATCTACATTCCATTTCCAAATTCCATTCAAAATGAACACATAAATAAGTCATGGTAATTTCATATAAGGAATATGTCTAACGAGAGAGAGAGAGAGAGAGAGAGAGAGAGAGAGAGAGAGAGAGAGAGAGGAGAGAGAGAGAGAGAGAGAGAGAGAGAGAGCTGACCTACAACTGAACATGTATGCTATCACATGCTCAAATAGTGATCGGAATACATCCACCTATGCAGACCACTTTTATATTAAAAATACTACGTTTTTAAGAAAACTTCGAGTGACTCGAATTAGCATATCCGATTAAACATTTACACAGGTGGGAATAATAATTAAATACACCAGATGATGAAAGTGATAGTAGGACGATAATATAAGTATATGATAAACAAACAATAAAAATAGATATCAGTTTTGGTTTGGTGATATCGGTTCCAGTTGAAAGAGTTGGAAAATATGTATGATATTTAAACATATTACCCAATAAAAGATGAACAATACCATATTTAATAAAGACTGTAAGAATTATTTTGCTTTATTGAGAGACAATATACATTTTCGCAGAGAACATTAGCCATTTTATTGCTTTGAAATCCTTGAAGAAATACTTCGATTCTGTACTTGTTACCTTTGTGATGAAATTTCCTCAACAAACAAATTATACAAAATATTCCCCTTTAATTACCGTTTACGTTATTAACTTAAATTGTCTGTTTTATATTTTTTGCTTTATCATTTCTTACGTTTCAATCACCAGATGTACAACTATTTAAGAAGAGAAGAAGGCTTTCGTCATGATTAATCTGTTTAAAACAAATAGATAGAAGTTAATCGCGAAAAATTAAGGTTGAAAAAAAAAAATCTGCAATGCAAACATTTGACTTTCACGCTTAGACTTTCGCACAAGCGATAAAAAAACATGCGCATGCGCACACGAGACTGCTGCATGTGCATAGGGGGTAAGAAGCGTACAGATTACATCGCTGGCTCAACAGGTTAGACAACAACGAGTAACAGTCGAGATTAAAAAAAAAAAAAAAAAAAAAAAATAAAAATAAAAAGGGAGTTTGTTTTGTAGTCATGGGAAAATGGAGGATGCCGAAATCTGTCAAAGGAGGGAGAATGGATAAAGGATGGAGAAGCATTAACCTGTAAAATGAAGGTGATGATGATGGCGGGATGGGAATGTTGAGCTCTATAGGAGCGTGGGAATGGATATAATTACTATATTAATTATTATTACTTGATAAGCTACAACCTTAGTTGGAAAAGCAGGAAGCAATTAACCCACGGGACCCAACCGGGAAAATAGCTTACTGAGGAAAGGAAACAAGGAAAAATAAAATATTTTAAGAACAATAACATTTAAATAAAAGTTTCCTATATAAACTATGAAAACTTAATAAAGCAAGAGGAAAAGAAATAAGATAGAATAGTGTTCCCGATTGTACCCTCAAGCAAGATAACACTAACCCAAGACAGTGAAAGACCATGGTACAGAGGCTATGGCACTACCCAAGACAGAACGATGGAAAAGCAGTAAGCAATTAGCCCACGGGACCCAACCGGGAAAATAGCTTACTGAGGAAAGAAAAACAAGGAAAAATAAAATACTTTGAGAAAAATTACATTTAAATAAAAGTTTCCTATATAAACTATGAAATCTTATAAAACAAGAGGAAAAGAAATAAGATAGTATAATGTTCCCGATTGTACCCTCAAGCAAGAGAACACTAACCCAAGTCATTGAAAGACCATGGTACAGAGGCTATGGCACTACCCAAGACAGAACGATGGTTTGATTTTGGAGTGTCCTAGAAGAGCTGCTAACAATAGCTAGAGTCTCTTCAACCCTTACCAAGAGGAAAGTAGCTACTGAGCAATTGCAGTGCAGTAGTTAACCCCTTGGGTGAAGAAGAATTGTTTGGCAATCTCAGTGTTGTCAGGTGTATGAGGACAGAGGAGAATCTGTAAAGAATAGGCCAGACTATTCGGTGTATGTGTAGGCAAAAGGAAACTTACGAAGAAACAAATCGTTTAAAAGGATGGGGAATAGATAAAGGATGGGCAACCAAATACAATTAGTGATGGGAAATATATGGCTGACGGGGAAACTTATAAATTGAAGGGGTGATGAATGAATAATATATAGAGTTGCTGAGAAAATTATGAAAATGGGGGTAGCAAAGCACTGTAGAATGGTGGTGGAGAGAATAAGATGCTGAGGAAGTAGAAATCTTTAGAAAGGTGGAGAGTGGATATAATGTATAAACTGAAATCTGTAAAAGGGTGAGGAATGGACATTATGTAGAATTGAAATACTGAAGTCTGTAGAAAAATGGGGAATGGGGATAATGTACATTAAAAAAAAACCTGTAATGTATATATATATATATATATATATATATATATATATATATATATATATATATATATTTATATATATATATATATATATATATATATATATATATATATATATATAAAGAAGTGGTGAATGGATATAATGAAGAATTTAAAAAACTGAAATCTGTGAATATATATATATATATATATATATATATATATATATATATATATATATATATATATATATATATATATATATATATATATATACATACACACACACACACACATATATATATATATATATATATATATATATATATATATATATATATATATATATATATATATATACATATATATATACACACATACATACAGTATATACATATATGTGTAAGTATACACCTACATATATAAATGAATAAGGAAATAAAAAAATGTGGAATTATACGACTGAATACTGAGGCCAACAAAAAAGTTATGAACATGAATATGGACAGAAAATATATTAAATTGCAAATACCACTAAAAATATACAATAGAACATATTCGTTATTAATACATTGCGAGTTTGCTAGGTTATTTGCTGGTGTTTAGGATAATTAATAATGCCTGTGGGGAAATATACATCATACATTAGTTTTTTATTAGAGTGTTTCTAACATGACGATTACATAACCTAGGCGATTCCTAAAATGGTCCGAAGGCTCTTGTAGACCTGAAAGAATCTTTTATACTGGAAAGATTTATTAGAAATAAGCGTTCTTGAATTGATGTCGCAATATCAACACCTAATACTAAGTCTCTCTCTCTCTCTCTCTCTCTCTCTCTCTCTCTCTCTCTCTCTCTCTCTCTCTCTCTCTCTCTCTCTCTATATATATATATATATATATATATATATATATATATATATATGTTCTCTCTCTCTCTCTCTCTCTCTCTCTCTCTCTCTCTCTCTCTCTCTCTCTCTCTCTCTCTCTCTCTCTCTCTCTCTCTCTCTCTCTCTCTCTCTCTATATATATATATATATATATATATATATATATATATATATATATATATATATATATACATATAAATATGTGTGTGTATGTATGTATGTATGTATACATACTGCATATCTATTCTTTCAAATAAATAAACCAATTAACCAACTCATTTCAAATTATCATTCAAATCTCTATTTTCTGTCTGTCCATCTACCCCTGTAACCTTAATGTTGCTTTCAATTACTATATATTTCCTTATCTTGCAAACAACTAGATTTTTACACTACTTCTTGCAGTTTCACTCCACTATCCCCATCAGTAGCCTACTACATCCTCTATACTTGATTCACGACTCATTATCATATCCCATAACTTTAAACATACTTCGTCAAATCATGGTATGAGACACCTTCTATGAAGGTATTAAATATCAATTATCCGTATAATTTCCATTAAAACTAATAAAATTTGATCACTATAAACAATTAATTTTATAATATATTCATACATTTCTATTTATCTGTATATTATACACACACTCTCAGACACACACATATATACACATATACATATAAATACATACATACATATATATATATATATATATATATATATATATATATATATATATATATATATATATATATATATATATATATATATATATATATATATGACTGGCCAGACAGTACTACACTGGACCCTTCTCATTGGTCACGGCTCAACTTTATTTTTACCTCACATAAACCGAATAATCTGGCATATTCTTTCAACATTCTCCTGTATCCTCATACACCTAACAACACGGAGATTACTCGAACACATTTAGATAGGCTACACATAAATACATACACACACACACACACACACGCATATATATATATATATATATATATATATATATATATATATATATATATATATATATATATATTACATTGGAACCTCTCTGGTTACGGTTCACTTTTCCTATGCCTACACATTCACCGAATAGTCTAGCATATTCTCTACAGATTCTCCTCTATCCTTATCCACCATACAACACTCTCTTCATGCCCCAAGGGCTTAACTACAGCGCTGTAAATTTTCAGTGGATTCTTTCCTCTTGGTAAAGGTAGAAGAGAGACTTTAGCTATGGTAAGCAGCTCTTCTAGGAGGATACTCCAAAATCAAACTATTGTTCTCTCATCTTAAGTAGGGCCAAAGCATCTTTATCATGATATTCCACTGTCATGGGTTACAGTTCTCTTGCTTCAGGGTGCACACAGGTACACTATTCTATCTAATTTCTCTTCCTCTTGTTTTGTGAAAGTTTTTTTTATAACTTATATAGGAAATATTTATTTTAATTATGTAACTGTTCTTTAAATATTCTATTTTTCCTTTTTTCCTTTCCTCACTGGTCTATTTTCCCTGTTGGAGTCCCTGGGCTTATAGCATCCTGCTTTTCCAACTAGGGTTGTGGCTTAGCAAGTAATAATAATAATAATAATAATAATAGGGTTCCAGCTTAGCAAGTATATATGTATGTATGTATGTATATATATATATATATATATATATATATATATATATATATATATATATATATATATATGTATGTATGTATGTATGTATGTATGTATGTATATATATATATATATATATATATATATATATATATATATATATATATATATGTATGTGTGTATGTGTGTGTATATAATACCTTACCCGTATTTAACTTTTATCGTTTCTTTAAAAGGAGGTGTCAACCTTGAAGTGTTTTCCTCGAGATCTAAAATAAATCTCTTAGCAAGTCTCGGATATTAAGACCTAAGCTGTCTCGAATCAAAGGGCCGCCCGGCCTATCAGGTAGGAGATAAAAATATACTCTCCTGGCCAAAAAAAAAAAAAAAAAAAAAAAAAAAAAGATATTGCATTCCTCAAAAATCTTACTGATAACGAGCTCATTAAAATGGCTATATCGTAAATCAGCTGAAAGCAAACGCAAGCACCCGTTACTGGACACCCAAAAAGTTGTCCCTTGGGTCATTAATCTGAAGGAAATATATAAAAGGATCTTTTGCTGGATAATTTCGTTTTAATTCTTTGCTGGTTTTAAAGGTAATGGCTTTTCGGTAACAAATTTGAATGATATCAAAAGGATCAGTAAACTAAAGAAGGCATATCATCCCCCGTTTTATATACAGTATATATCATTATTATTATTATCATTACTTGCTAAGCTACAAACCTAGTTGGAAAAGCAGGATGCTATAAGCCAAAAGCCCAAACAGGGAAAATAACCCAGTAAGGAAAGGAAAAGGAAAAATGAAATATTTTAAGGACAGTAACAGCATTAAAATAAATATTTTCTATATAAACTATTACTACTTAACAAAACAAGAGGAAGAGAAATTAGAATAGTGTGCCTGAGTGTACCCTCAAGCAAGAGAACTCTAACCCAAGACAGTGAAAGACCATGGTACAGAGGCTATGGCACTACCCTAGACTAGGGAACAATGGTTTGATTTTGGAATGTCCCTCTCCTAGAACAACTGCTTATCATAGCTGAAGAGTCTCATCTACCCGTACCAAGAGAAAAGTATATATATATATATATATATATATATATATATATATATATATATATATATATATATATATATATATATATATATATATATATATATATATATATATATATATATATAAGCCTGGGTTGGAGACGGCATCAAAGTAGTAGAGCAATAATGCTTCTCATGGTCTTCAGTAATGAGGACGCAAGCCCCACGCTATTGTCTTAGTAGAGAGAGAGAGAGAGAGAGAGAGAGAGAGAGAGAGAGAGAGAGAGAGAGAGAGAGAGAGAGAGAGAGAGAGAGAGAGAGAGAGAGAGCGAGAGAGAGAGAGAGAGAGAGATTACACATAACATGGTTGTAGATCTGTACTTAGGTGGAATAATGCAATACTTGCTTAATCTCTACACACTTAGCTTAGCCAGCAGGCATGCATGTAAGCAAGCAGCAATCCAAGTTGCAAGCAGTTTCAGGTAAAGCCCTGGCTCAAGGCAACCCAGGGCGAGGTCTGGCTTTTAATATGGTCTAGTACGGAAATCGAAAGAGTAGTTGGTAATAATTAATGGTCGTCCTTGGCCACATAACAAACTGACAGGCTGTTGCAGAGGCTTTAACGCTTATGTTCTTTCTCATCAATAATTTAGTTCGTGTTTTACGTCATAGTGCAACTCTGTGAGATGAAAAGAATGCGAGGATAAAAAAAAAAAGTTCAATTCTGAAAGATGAACAGAATGCATTTTACTTTACTGTTTTACTGCGTCATTATTCTTCATTAGCTTTACGTTTTCATTCTTTATACTCGCTACAGTCTTTTTACACTTTTGTATATGCAGAGGTAAAATGAAAAAAAAAATATTTTTAATTCACCCTCATGCTCTCGAATCTTCTTTCCTGCCTAGTACCATCCCCACGCCCATTTAGATTAATATCTATGTTGGAAAGGCTGAAGAATTTATTTTTCCTGTTCATGACCAAGTTCATTTTTCCCTGTATTTTATTTCCCTCATCACATCCAGCCTTTTATTTAGAACAAAAAATATATACTTAAAGCTATTTCATTACACACAAAAAAGAAAATGGAAATGAAATAAAGATGTCGAACGAAAATAATGTTATACTCATAATTGGCCATTCTCAATAACACGATAATCCCGATTCATTATTTATTGTATCTTAGTTATTATTTCTCAATAATCTCAACCCACAAAATATCTCTCTGGAAAATTAAAGCTGTGAAAGACAATAAAGATAAAAAATAACAAAAGAAAGATTAGGATTGAAAGAACACCAAAACGGGAAGCTTGTTAGCATCCTCACCTTGGAAATATTTACTTTTTTTTTTTTTATTCCCAGCTGTCAGTCACCAATTGGATCTTGTTTTCAAAATCTAGTGATCATTATTTATGGCCTGAAGGGACTACAATCATCTTAATCTTGGAAAATAGTGATGAAAAAAAAATAACATTCCATTTCATTATTTCTAATAACTTCATTTTTATCTATGTCATCGATTTCTTTTAGCCAAAGGTTATAAAAACTGAATTTCATATAGTTATCTATGAACATATTTTTTTTCCAATCAGATATTTTATTTTTAATCACCTGAAGGTTGCTAATAGTGGAACACTATTGAGAGATAAAAAGACAAAACTTCCACTAGACATTTTAGCAAAGTCCATCTAGAAGGTGACAATTGAGCAAATACGTTCATGAGGCTTGAAACAATTTAGGATAATAATAATAATAATAATAATAATAATAATAATAATAATAATAATAATAATAATAATAATAATAATAATAATAATAATAAACAAATAAATAAATAAATAAATAAATAAATAAAATTGGATTACACAAAATTGATAACCCATAGATGTTTTTACCATTGGTAAAGAGCCTTATGAAATATGCCATAAAAACGAAGGCTTGAAACAACAACAACAACAACAACAATAATAATAATAAAAACAAAATTGGTTTACACAAAATTGATGACCCATGATGTTTTTACCATTGGCAAAGAGCCTTATGAAATATGCCATAAAAGCCACTAAATGACAAAGAGCGGCTTACTGAACAAAATAGAGAAAAATAAATGGAAAGAAGAAATTACTTGTATTTAGGAGATATAATAATTAGCTGCGAGATAGTAACAGCTCCCTTTGGTTAAAAATATGTGACGCTCACAAACTATTGGATGCTTATGATTAGAAGATTTTAAAAGCAACAACACACTTACTTGGATTTAGACCACGGACGAACCTAACCTAACAGATTGAAACCCTTTAATTTAAAAGAAAATATTTTGGAAAAAGAGGAAGATACAAAAAAAAAAAAAAGGTCTGTTGTTGAAAAACAATGCAGATTTCTAATAATGTAATTTTAATATTATCAAAGTAAAAATGAAGGTACCAATCAATGCTACGAATATACAGCAAAATTAATATATCATTGAATAGGACTACAGCCATCCAAAAAATACGCCAAAATCCAAGCTAACACGCGATGTACAGGAAGATATTAAAAAGGGATAAAAACGAAAGCAAAATTCCAATGAAGTTTCTCAATGTAATTGATTATCATCGTTGCTACGTGGTATTATTTTCGAATCCATCAACTTAAGCCGTCAATTTTACAAGTGGCTGTCGGGCTTAAAATGAACCAGCTAATGTGAAGATCCACTTGGGAGGAAATATCACCCTACTTGCAAAAGGGAATAAGGTCGCACTTTGCCCTCCTAAGAAATCAAACGTTTCCTCGTGAGACTCCACCTTACACGGGGGTGGTAAATTTTCTTTTCTTTTTTTTTCTTTTCTATATTCGGATACTCGCTGCTCAAGTTACCGGTGGTATTTGCTTGCAAGAAGTGCATTTGTAAATGTGCTTTATATCACATTTCAGTGCACGGCTGTACGAACGCACTTTTAACGAAGAATGGGGCGTACTTTATTGCCCCGTGAACGGCGAAGTATACCAATAAAAGGAAACTTGAGAGATCATTCCAGCACCCAAAAGCAATATCCAGGGTTTCATGAGAGAGATAAATGAAGTGGCATCACTCGTCTCTACGCTAATGCTTTTTTACGATCATTATTTCTTGGGGAGGGGGAAGGGGGCAGTGGTGTTGTGGGAGTGATATCAAGTGTTAGATTTGAACTTATTATTATTATTATTATCATTATTACTTGCTAAGCTACAATCCTAGTTGGAAAAGCAAAATGCTATAAACCTGAAGGCCCCAACAGGGAAAATAACCCAGTGAGGAAAGGAAATAAGGAAAGTACAAGAAAATAATTAACATTTAAAATGGAATATTTTAAGAAAAGTTCCAGCATTGAAATAAATATTTTATATATAAACTATAAAAACATTTTTTAAACAAGAGGAGGAGAAATAAGAAAGAATAGTATGCTCGAGTGTACCCTCAAACACGAGAACTCTACTCCTAGACAGTGAGTCCTCTCATTATACTTATTTGTTTTTCCATAAAATAGAATCAGTTAAGATACCTTTCAAGACTATCTTCGAAGCTAACTTAACAGTGGTAAATTTAAGCGTAAATAAGTATGTGCAATTTCTTTTACATAATTGTTAAATAAAAGAAGAAAAATTGAATACAAAAATTTACCTAACATATTGAAGAAGAAAAAAAAAAAAGAACAGAGGCAGATGTAGAAAGCTGACCAGAAACATCGACCCCACATAGAAGTGGGAAAAGATGTAGACAAAGAAAGAAAGATATCCAAAATATACTCGGTATATAAACATGTATATGATAAATATATTTCCAAGGAATTTGAGCCGCTAACTAGTAATTTTCCAGGCTAGCACTATATCCACTCAACAACAAAAGGAATAGAAAAAGTGGAACTAGATATTGCTGGAAATATACGAAAAGTATCTCTCTCTCTCTCTCTCTCTCTCTCTCTCTCTCTCTCTCTCTCTCTCTCTCTCTCTCTCTCTCTCTCTCTCTTTCGTTATATATATATATATATATATATATATATATATATATATATATATATATATACATAAATTTATATATAAAGTAGTAGATTAGCCAGGGCACAAGACACCCGTTGAGATACTATCGCTAGAGAGTAATGGGGTCTTTTGACTGGCCAGACAGTAGTACAATGGATCCTTCTCTTTGGTTACGGTTCATTTTCCAGTTGCCTACACACACACACACACACACACACACCGAATAGTCTGGCCTATTCTTTACATATTCTCCTCTGTCATACTCCTGACAACACTGAGATTACCAAACAATTCTTCTTACGGCACTGTAATTGTTCAGTGGCCATTTTCCTCTTTGTAAGGGTAGAAGAGACTCTAGCTATGGTAAGCAGCTCTTCTAGGAGAACGACAATAAAAAATCAAACCATTGTTTACTAATCTTGAGTAGTGCAATAGCCTCTGTACTATGGTCTTCCACTGTTTTGGGTTAGAGTTCTCGTGCTATTTAATTTCTCTTCCTCTTGTTTTGTCAAGTATTTATAGTTTATATAGAAGATATTTATTCTAATGTTTTTGTTCTTCTTAAAATATTCTATTTTTCTTTTTTCCTTTCCTCACTGAGCTATTTTCCTTGTCTTTTCCAACTAGGGTCATAGCTTAGCAAGTTATTATATATGTATATATATATATATATATATATATATATATATATATATATATATATATATATATATATATATATGTATATATACATATATATACATACACACACACACATGTATATTATATATATATATATATATATATATATATATATATATATATATATATATATATATATATACTGTATATTCACATTATATAATGTATATTTATATAATATATATATATATATATATATATATATATATATTTATATATAATATATATATATATATATATATATATATATATATATATATATATATATATATATACATATATATATACATATATATTTATATATAATATATATAATATATATATATATACACACATATATATATATATATATATATATATATATATATATATATATATATATATATATATATATATATATATATATATATATACATATGTATCATCTATTCCCAAGTTTGCAATTTGGCTTTCGTGAAGGCCTTGGAGCATGTGATGCCCTTCTTACAATCTCCAATGGTGTACAGAAATTCCTTGATTGTGGTCAGGAAGTTCGTATGATTGGCCGTGATTTCAGTTCTGCCTTTGACCGTGTTAATTATGAGGTCCTTGTTTTCAAACTCAAACAGTTGAGAGTAGGTGGGTAGTTTCTTAGCATCATTATTGATTTTTTAAGTAATAGATCTCAAAGACTTGTTGTTGATGGGCACCACAATGAGTATAGGAATGTGATAGCTGGTGTTCCACAGGGTAGTGTTCTTGGCCCATTACTGTTCATACTATATACAGAATGTATATGTGTGGTTGCTAAATCCCTTAATAGAGATCTGGCTAAAATTAGTGCAAGATGCAAATTATGGGGTATGAAGTTCAATCCTAACAAAAATCAAAGCATGATTGTAAGTAGGTCAAGGAAAGTGGCTCCTCAACATCCAGATCTCAGTACTGATAATATTTCTTAACTTTGTATGACTCTTTTAAAATTTTAGGTGTGATTCTTAGCAGCAAATTTACTTTTGAGAACCACATTAGGTCTGTGTCTTCTTCCATTGGACGAAAAATAGGCTTATTGAGAAAGTCTTTCAAGATTTTCGGTGATCAATCTATTCTGAAGAAGTGATTTAATTCTTTCATTCCACCTTGTTTTGAGTATTGTTCTCCTGTCTGATCTTCAGCTGCTGATTCTCATCCTAATTTGTTGGACAGAAACTTCCGGTCTATTAAATTTCTAATTCCTGATCTAGATATTAATCTTTGGCACCGTCGTTCAATTAGTTCATTATGCATGTTGCACAAAATTTTTAATAGTTCTTACCATCCTTTACATTCAGATATTCCTGGACAATTCCATCCTGTTCGTAATTCTAATAGCCAGGCGTTCTCCATCATGAGGCTCAATACTACATAGTATTCTAGAAGTTTTATTCCAGCTGTTACCAAGTTGTGGAATGATCTTCCTAATCGGGTAGTTGAATCAGTAGAACTCCAAAAGTGCAAAGCTGCAGCAAATGTTTCCATGTTGAACAGGTTGACATAAGCCTTTTTAAAGTTATATATATGGCATATCTGTTTTGACGCTGTTACTGTTTTTAGAATGATTTATTGTTAATTTGTTCTCATCATTTATTTATTTTCTTATTTCCTTTCCTCACTGGGTTATTTTCCTTATTGGAGCCCTTGGGCTTATAGCATCTTGCTTTTCCAACTAGCGTTGTATATTGGCTAGTAATAATAATAATAATAATAATAATAATAAAATAAACACACAGACAGTTTGATTGAGTGATTGATTGTTTATGCGTAAAATCTAAACCGCACCAGAATAAGACCAGACAATCTCCTTCTGTTACTATGTTAGGAAGTCAGTATGAGGCACCAAGAAATCAAGGAGTGAAAATCCTGATTAACCTTAGAAGAAACTGGATCAAGCAAGAATAATCAATCACAGTGTACCGATTCGTCTCAACTGTCTCCCGGTACAAATTCGTCCACCAGACATGCATAAATAGGTAGAGTGGGTCTCAATGCAGCGCATACAAAATAAAACTACTTAAATAATCAGGTACAGACTAACATATGTGAGTGCATATTTGAATCAT
>NC_090757.1:14722529-14735029 GCF_036898095.1 Palaemon carinicauda
AAATTTTAATATCAAGAAAAATATAAACTACGGTAGCTTGGGAATGCCTTCACAATCAATTACCCTAGCTAGCAAAGGAATTTAAATTTTAGCATCTTTAAAAAAAATAGCTGAATTTCAGTGGATTTATCTTAATAGCTTGGAATGTATTTGAATTTCAGTAACTTAAAGAAGCATAGAATTTGTAGCTTTGAAAACAAAATTTTGGCTATCCTGAATAAAAAAAAACTACTTAAAATTCCGTCTTTAAAAAAATTATCAATTTCAGTAGCTTGATAAGGAATGGAAGCTTCAGTAGTCTGACAAGAAATTAGAACTTCAGAAGTTGGAAAAGTTTTCTCATTTCAGTAGCTTCCAATAGCAACTAAATTTCGAAAGCTTTGATAAGCATCTGCATTTCAATAGCTTATCTGATCAATTACACTTCCGTAGCTTAGTAAAGTATTAAATTATCGAAAGCTTAGATAAGCATCAATTCTTATAAGTGAATAGTGACAACTGAACATGTAATTAGAGAGAACGAGCAAATTGTCAAAATCTGCCACATACGAACATTACGAAATCTAGTACTGATTGGACAAAAAAAATATTACGTAGCTCCATCTAATGTTAGGGATAAAAAAATATAAAAATAAGTAGTGTGACTAACTTTTCTTAATTGGGAAATTAATACCGTTATAAAATTATAAACCTTCCAAGTCCTTTCAGTTTCCACTTTTGTTTTTACTTAATTTTTTCCTAACTTTTTTCAAGTTTCTTTTTTCTTCATTGTTACGAGCACGTCTGTATATTACCTGAAATTTTATCAAATTAAATTCATATATAACATCGTGATAAACTCGAAAGTTGCTATGTCCTCCCCCCTACGACCTAGAGAATATGGTGAAACTTTTAAATGTAAGTATCGATGATATTACAGTTGCCTTAAAAAGGTCGACCATTTTTTTCCATTTCACAAAGATATTAAACCATGTTCGAAAATGCCATAAGAGGCAATAACCAATAAAAACCAATATGAAGGAACCAGTGACGCATGCAATCAAGACACTAATGAAGACGTTACGGTCAGTGAACAATTTCCTGAACAGGCAGCGCCTTTACTTAAGTAAGCTGTCTTCTCTGGTAGCCCGGGAGGCACCGAATATCAATGACTTTTATGCGTGCGAAGGGACACACAACCAGAAAAGAAAAAGAAAATGAAAAATAAAAAATAAAAACACGAAAAAAACATTCCTTTTCAGAAATTCGTAGGGAAAATTGCTTTCGGCGAACTCTTTCGAAGGGACATACAAGCAGGAAAAAAAATAACACGAAAAAGAATCTATTCCGTTTTCGAAATTCGTGGGGAAAATTGCTTTCGGGAAAGTATACTAGAAATGGGCTATGGTGTATTTTCTTAAATGGCCTTACTGTATCTTAACTTTAAAACACACAAAATATCTCTTTTGCCTTTGCAATTCATACGGAAAAAATACTATCAAGACACTTGCTGGAAAATCTTAAAAAGTTGCAAAATAATAAATCTTTGATTCTATAATCTAAATTTGTAATAATTTTAATTGTAAAAAAATACAAATAAGCTTTATAAAACAATCTAAGGGTGGTGGATGCAAGTAGTTTTACGATACTATTAATTGTCTACTAATTGCTAAGTCACATGTGACGCAGGTTTCTAATATGACAAACTACTTATCATTTGCTAAAAACATATGACCAAGGTTTCATATATGAGAAGTAAACACTGAGATATTCGATCTGAAATAAAACATTAGATGAAAGGCACAAATGACCAATATGCAATTTCCGCCCAAACTTCAAAAGTTTAAACTTGCAGCAAATGGTTTCAGGTTGAACAGCTGACATAAGTCTTTTTATAGTTTATATATGAAATATGTGTTTTAATGTTGTTATTATTTTTTAAATATTTTATTTTAATTGTTCAATAATTCTTATATCATTTATTTATTTCCTTATTTCCTTTCCACACTGGGCTATTTTTCCCTGTTGGACCCCTTGGGCTTATAACATCTTTCTTTTCCAACTAGGGTTGTAGCTTACCTAGTAATAATAATAATAATAATAATAATAATAATAATAATAAAATAATAATAATAATAATAATAATAATAATAATAATAATAATAATAATAATAATAATAATAATACTATATATAATTTACCTTCACTAAACAGAGATCAACTTCTACCTCCCAATTGAAATGAAGCCTACACTCTCCAGTGACTGTGAAAAGATTTCCACAGAACAGAAAGGAGACGAACAACAACAACAACACAAATGAACAATCAAAGAAACCTCAGGTATTCAACATTCTTAACACCGTACTTTTATTTTTAATCTTTAAGCACAGTTACTCGCTCGAAGTCTAGTCAATTTTGAATAAAGAAGACGTAGTTTTCTTGCCATCTTGATGCCTCTGTTGCCCTATTCGGGAAACGGGGGGCTATTGGTGTGGTCAAAAGTAATGAATACATAATTTTGGGGTTGTTTAGATGTGATTGTTGTTCACAGTTTTTGTGGTGGTAGCAGTAGATGATGTAGTAGTAGTAGTAGTAGTAGTAGTAGTAGTAGTAGTAGTAGTAATTACAATTTTCAAAGAAAAAAAAAATAGGAAGTCTACTTTATTAAAATACGTTATTGATTGCTACCACGAACCAAAACTATTCCCCCAGCTTGACATGGCCAACGCCTTGCCAACATCCTATCTACAAGATTAGTGGCATTTTTTTGTCAATGTATATTTAAAAGAAAAAAAAAATAAATATGTGGACAAACGGTAATATCACCGAAAAGCAGGTCTTCGCTATAGCAGCGTAGCATCCAGTTCCGAAAGATTGTTCGCACACTTGAAGAAATTCAATTTATCTCTGAATTGACCTGCCTTCCATCAACAAGGTCGTTAGCAAATGGACAAACACAAAGCGAATTCAACCGGGCAAAATAAGAATCAGAATTGCAAGTCACTCGAATGATAGGATCTGGAGTCGATTCTTTTTCGATTTACATACTAAGTGACGTTCCATGTTTAGAAGAAGAAGGATGTGCCGGTCAAAATAAATAAAAAGAAAAGGAGAGGAAAATGAACCCAATAGTTTCTTTTACTACTAAAGAAAATTACTTCAATTAAGGCGATAGATATATAAAGGAAAGGTAGGCGAGATAGAATTTCTTATGAACTAAGGTGAGATGTAGATGAAATTTGGCAATTTTGTTAGTCTCGTGTAATGAAAAAAATGCATTATTATTGTTGATTTGACAAGTTTACTAGTGATCTAGTGATTTGGTTGTCATATAATTCAGAAACAGCATAAGTGGTATTTATTCTATCATTTATTATTATACAGTATATATATATATATATATATATATATATATATATATATATATATATATATATATATATATATATATATATATATCGTAAATATTATATATATCATATATACATATATAGTGCATATATATATATATATATATATACAATATATACATCTACTGTATATATATATATATATATATATATATATATATATATATATATATATATATATATATATATACATATATATGCGCATATATATATGTATATATATATATATATATATATATACACACATATATATATATATATATATATATATATAACAAGAGAGAGAGAGAGAGAGAGAGAGAGAGAGAGAGAGAGAGAGAGAGAGAGAGAGAGAGATCCATTAATGTACACTTGAAACCATCCAGCGACAATTAATAATTAATACCTAAATCTAAATGGAATCGAAAAATGAAAATCATTTGAAATAAAAACAAAACAGTAACATGGTTACAAAATGACAGCCTAATTGCATCAACTACTGACATCATAATGAAATCGTGCATATACAAAAGGATTTCATAATGGTGGTAATGTACCTCACTTCCGTAAAGTCACTGTACACAAATAGAGGTTACTAAGAGAGAATACGAGAACAAGTAACAAATAGAGGTACTTCTTTGGATGAATAACTTTCTAAATGTTCCTTATTCCTATTTATTAGCTTCATTACAACTTCCTGGCGTAAATTTGAACATACATTTATTAACTATGCTGTTAATAAAAGGAAATTTACTTCCGCTCGGATATTTGATATCAGCAACCCTAAAATACTTCATTATACTCAGCTTGATATTATAGTTTCCTTTTTAATCTAAATTTAACAATAAAAAGACTAATTTCATTAGAATCACAGGAGAGACTAAAGAATTTTTGAAGATTGATGCATATCGTATTCAATATGATTAAGTTTATGGAACAGCTGCAGAAAGTAAGCATTAAACCTTTAAAAGTAGATCCTAGTAAGTATTGGAAGTGATGAATCTTAAGTTTTTTCTATCATTCCACCTTCTTTCCTTGAAATTTTTCCTACAAGAATTTTTCTTGATAGCTCATTCAAACTCCTAAGAACTACATACATTTTCAGTGTTCTAGTTTAATAAACAATGAAAGTAAAACAATTCTAAAATATATCTTGAATATTCTGTTTTTTAACAGGATACTATAGACTAAAACAATACCTACCTTGCCTACTAATGCAAATAAAAGGTAATGGAAAACTGTAGTGTGTATACAAATTTTGCAAGCCATGATTTATGTACAAAAAGTAGGTTGGCCAGGGCACCAACCACCTGTTGAGATACTAACGCTATAGTTATTTGGGTCTTCGACTGGCCAGACAGTAATACATTGGACCCCTCGCTCTGGTTACGGCTCATTCTTTTTTTTTTCTTTGCCTGCGCATACACCGAATAGTCTTGCATATTATTTCCTCAGTCTCCTGTGTCTTCACACACTTGACAACACTGAGATCATCAAACAATTATCCTTCGCTCAAGGGGTTAACTCCTTTCCTCTTGGTAATGGTAGCAGAGTCTTTTTAGTTATGGTAAGCAGCTCTTCTAAGAAGAAGCTCCAAAATCAAACCATTGTTCTCTAGTATTGGGTAGTGCCTTGGCATCTGTATCATGGTCTTCCTTGTCTTAGGGTACTTCTCTTGCTTGAGGGTACACTCGGGGACATTATTCTATTTCTCTTACTCTAGATTTTTTAAAGTTTTTATAGTTTATACAGTATATCAAAATCTATTTCAATGTTGTTACAGTTAATAAAATAGTTTATTGTATTGTTCATTTGGTTTTTTGTTGGTCTAATCATTTCTTATTTCCTTTCCTCACTGGGCATTACCTCATCCTGCTTTTCCAACTAAGGTAGTAGCTAATAATAATAATAATAATAATAATAATAATAATAATAATAATAATAATAATAATAATAATAATAATAATAATAATAATAATAATAATAATAATAATTAGGTGTGCATAAGATGCGCTACTTTCTTCTACAGTCAATTTTATGTATTGTTTGCTATTGAACATTGATATAAATATTTCATAGCAAACAATATTTATATATAATCCAGCTACTTTCTTTTTAATAAACCAGGCCTTCAAAAATAAA
Organism: Palaemon carinicauda; assembly: GCF_036898095.1. Taxonomy (NCBI): domain Eukaryota; kingdom Metazoa; phylum Arthropoda; class Malacostraca; order Decapoda; family Palaemonidae; genus Palaemon; species Palaemon carinicauda. The sequence goes on from NC_090757.1 coordinate 14,728,040, forward strand.
CTGACATAGAAAGCGGCCACCTAAAAGTATCAAGTTATATATAGAGTAATATGTAATGAAAAATTTTCACATAAGTAACGAGCTCCCATCCATTTTAATTTCAATTATACTTTAAATTATATTCTTTGGACTTCTGATCATTGCTACAAGTTCTAATAAACAGGATGCTGCTATAGTATGCTTTTGGCATATTTATTGGCAACTTGAATCATTAACTGTAACTAAATATGCTGGTATCGGGAACTTGCTAATCAACTTTGCTTTATTTATCATTCATCAGGAAGCCTTGTGTAACAAACAAGATTTTCAAGATGCAGAGTAAAAAAAAAAAATAATCATGGAGTTGAAGGGACTTGAATTATTGAGACTTCATGTAAATATATTATGTAAAAAAAAAATATTTTTTTTTTTTTTTTTTTTTTTTTTTTTGTAAAAAAAAGTCGTGAATAATGAAAAACATATCTTTTGATACACATTTTCTACAAAAACATTGTAAAGCTCCTAATATGAATCTAATATAACATAAATGCTTTATAAGTTATATTCTAACGAGAATACATAACTAAGTAAATAATCTTGTTCATTCTTGCCATCATTATTATCTAAATAATCCTGAACGAATTGGAATTTCAGAAGAAAATACTACTGAACTCCCAATGAAGGTCCACCAATTCGGCTAATAGAGTAAAAAGATTATTCCATAACCTAGTTCAGTTTTAAGACATGATAGAGAAGTAAAAAAAAAAAAAAAAAAAAAAATAGTCAAAAATATGAAAAATCCTGCATCATGACCATGAAAAATTCAATGAAAAAACACATGGATTTCAATTCAAGATTTTAATAGCATTGTGATCTAAACCCAATGTTTAGTTTTGATTCGTGTTATAAAAAAAAAAAAGCTCCAAGTTGCACTAAAACGCAATTAAAGTTTTACATAGCCATGTCATCTGAATCCAGTAAATACACAGATAACTTTTCGACTTTTGTCTTTAATGAGTTTGATAAAATACACCTAGATTTTCGATTTTCCTCTTTAATGAGTTAGATGATCTCCACTAATTAGGCGGAAACCTTTATTCATCATAGAATTTTAAACTCTTTTAAATTCTTTAGTAACTATAAGAACCCAACCTGTCACAAATAATATTTTACATTTGATTTGTGCTATTAGAAGTTAAATAATCTATTGACGACGAAGCCATTAAAAAAAAAAAAATACAAATCATCTACAGAGTTGGAAAGTAAAATTCTATAATAACTATATTACCTGAATCAAGTACATGAACACACAAAGGCTTATCTAATAAATACTTCAAATAGAATGTACCAGAAGTATAGTAGAAATTTCCTTAAGAGTATCCCAATGAAAAAACGCGTTGCAACTAGGAGTAATGATTCAAAAGAATTCAATGCTATCCGGACCCTCAGAGCAGCTGAATGTACCAATAATTAAGACGTTAATAACACTTTCAGAGTTGGAATTAAAGCCTCATAATTCCGGGTAAAGATTTCAATCTTCGGTAATGAGTGAGAATTTAGCTCATTCTGGCATTACTTTCTATCTTGGGTATCGGTGATCCTTGGGGTTAATTCTCTTTAACAGCAATACTGCCAATGGAGTTAATATTTAGAATTCATTTATCAAGGTGGATAAACTGTAGTAGCAGACACAACAACGAAAATAATAATAATTATTATTAGCAATACGGGTTAAATGAATTACACGTTTCTTAAAGCAAATGTTACATAACATACTAAAAAGTGCCGATGGTTGGTGCTCGAATTTACGAAGCAAAACCAAAATAAGCAAAACCAAAATTAAGAATCACAGGTTAAGAAGGCGCCGGAGGTTGCAAAACTGTGAGGCCACTAATGATAAGGTTAAGAGAGAGAGAGAGAGAGAGAGAGAGAGAGAGAGAGAGAGAGAGAGAGAGAGGGGGGGGGGGTGATGAAACGGGCAGAGCTTCTAGATAAGCCAATTCCTTCGTGTATCGATTACACCCGATAGGGTTTGATATACGTACGCCAAAATGATCCGGCGTGACGGTGATGGAAGGAGTGTTTATAGCTCCAAATTACCCTCGTAAAACAGGTAAATTACCAATGGTTTGGAATATTAGGGCTCTCCAAATGACTGCCAGATACTCGAACATCTTCACGTCATCAAGGCCTGAGCCCAAGATTTACGGGTGGGAACGAAAAGCGAAAACCTGTACAAAGAAATCATTGAAAGTCGAGGAGTAAAATTACATCAGACTTTTGCCATTGCCAAAGGCTGGAAATTTGATCATACTTTGTTCTCTTTATATCATATCATATATTATATTATATATCATGATTTCTAACCACACACACACACACACACACACACACACACACACATATATATATATATATATATATATATATATATATATATATATATATATATATATATATATATATATATATATATATATATATACATATACCAAGGCACTTCCCCCAATTTTGGGGGGTAGCCGATATCAACAAATGAAACAAAACAAAAAAGGGGACCCCTACTCTCTACGTTCCTCCAGAGCTTTCTTCACTCCATCCATCCACCCAAACTTTGGTCTTCCTCTTGCACTTCTCCCATCAACTCTTGCATTCATCACCTTCTTTAGCAGACAGCCATTTTCCATTCTCTTAACATGGCCAAACCACCTCAACACATTCATATCCACTCTAGCTGCTAACTCATTTCTTACACCGGTTCTCACTCTCACCACTTCGTTCCTAACCTTATCTACTCGAGATACACCAGCCATACTCCTTAGACACTTCATCTCAAACACATTCAATTTCTGTCTCTCCGTCACTTTCATTCCTCACAACTCCGATCCATACATCACAGTAGGTACAATCACTTTCTCATATCGAACTCTTTTTACATTCATGCCCAAACCCTCTATTTTTTTACTACTCCCTTAACTGCCCCCAACACTTTGCAACCTTCATTCACTCTCTGACGTACATCTGCTTCCACTCCACCATTTGCTGCAACAACAGACCCCAAGTACTTAAACTGATCCACTTCCTCAAGTAACTCTCCATTCAACATGACATTCAACCTTGCACCACATTCCCTTCTCGTACATCTCATACACCTTACTCTTACCCACATTAACTCTCAACTTCCTTCTTTCACACACTCTTCCAAATTCTGTCACTAATCGGCCAAGCTTCTCTTCTGCGTTTGCAACCAGTACAGTATCATCCGCAAACAACAACTGATTTACCTCCCATTCATGGTCATTCTCGTCTACCAGTTTTAATCCACGTCCAAGCACTCGAGCATTCACCGCTCTCACCACTCCATCAACATACAAGTTAAACAACCACGGTGACATCACACATCCCTGTCTCAGCCCCACTCTCACCGGAAACCAATCACTCACTTCATTTCCTATCCTAACAAACACACACACACACACACACACACACACACACACATATATATTATATATATATATATATACAGTATATATCTTTCCCGTAAACGCTCAGGGGGGAAAGGGATTAGTCATACCTGGGTGAGAGTGGGTACCACAAGAGTACCTCTCCAGGGGGATACTCCATTTCTCCCATATTGCTGAATCAGCAGGTTGTAGTTAGGACAGAGGGAAGTGGGTGGGGATGGTTGAATGTGTGTATGCCTATCTATCATCTATCTAAATATTCAAACGTCATCTTTAACGGCTTGGGTACACTACTTACTTACTTTCTCTCTCTCTCTCTCTCTCTCTCTCTCTCTCTCTCTCTCTATATATATATATATATATATAATATATATATATATATACTATATATACTATATATATATATATACTGTACATAAATATATATATATATATATATATACTGTACATAAATATATATATATATATATATATCATGTCGCTGAAGGGCACAGCTTTCCGAAGTCTAAGCAAGTTTTCAAGATTGGGATCTGTTTACTTAATCGATGGAAATGCTGGTACAGTTAGAATCAAAAGCACGCCGACACTCAGGGGAAATCTTTCGTCAGATGTCTCTAGAGTTCCCATGACAAAACAGACAACGAGTTGCTCCTCTTACTACTGCTACGAAATGGGCGAAGCCTTCTCCAACCTTGGTGAATCAAAGACAGTAAACGGCTGTCTTTGTTAGCGGAAGCATTGAAATGAGAGAGAGAGAGAGAGAGAGAGAGAGAGAGAGAGAGAGAGAGAGAGAGAGATCAAATGGTTTGAGCTTACTCTAGTTCGTGAAGTAAGGTAACAGCACATAAACTCCTTTTTAGACATTTATGCATATCAAAATATTGTTTATCATTATTATACAATGTTTCCAATAGAAATGATTGTATTATGCTCCCAAAAGCTTATCGTTATTTTTCAGATTCTATATTGACTGCTAAAAACTACTTACAGTTTATAGATATTCATTGAATGTAACATTTCGTAATACGTGAGGATACTTTATTGTAAAATATTTCCCAAATTATTCAGATTTAGGGGTATGCGCCGTTTCAGTCTTTAGACTCTAAGCCACTTTCCCTTTATTCATCATTTATTTTACATTCCCATTGTTGAGCTTTGTCATCTCACCGTCTGCTATCTTGGCCTTGAAGGATTAGCATTGCCATTTGAACTAAAATCTTAAACATATATAGTAAAATCTTTACTACATTGCTAATTCAATCTTTATCGTAAGTGCTTTATTCACTTGATAATTATCGAAACTAAATGGCAAAATTGGAGATAGTTATTACAGGATATAAATAACGGGATTATTTTGTTATAATCAAATGCTTATCCAAATAATGGGTGATTTTGGGGGAAAATAACTTTAATTGCTTTTGGGCGTTTGGAGGATTTGCTTCCTTAAGGGTCCGTTTACCAACGTTTGTCCGGCTGTATATAGTTTGATCATTATATTTTATACTCTTCTATATACCTTAAATGCTCTGTAGGAAAATTTAACCAGTTGCTTTAAAATCGACTAAGATATTTTCGTTAACTAGAATAATGATAAAGGAATGGGATATATATTGTATAAAAATTCTGAGGGGCACCACTTATTCATGGAGGCATGCTTCACAATGCAATTTTCTTTTACTTCGATGGAGATTGTAAAAACTAAGATAGAGGAAAATGAAATACAGATCTCCAAATGCCTTATTCCGGAATCCAGCTAATGAATATTTTGTCTTGGTGTCACACAAATATCAAATAGTTCCAAGTTGGAATGGTCAAGTGAAGTTGTTTCTGCTGTCGCTTGGGAGAGATTTCTTTTATGGAAGCACAGTGAGAAGCTAAGAACCAAAGTTGACGCCCTAAGACGAGCACCGAGGCAGAGGGGCATTCATTTTAAAGATAATATTTAATAAATAAATGAATAGATAATTATGGAAAGAAACACAAATATTAAATAATGAATCAGAGGATAGAGGAAGAAGCTCAGGAAATAAAATCTAAAGAATGAGAGAAAATATTTAGGAATCCATGAGTATCGCTCCTCAGCTGTATGAGTTAGTGATTAAAAAGGACAATCAAACTTTTATTTCCGAGATATTTTAATATTTGGTTTTTTCCTTTTCTCCTACTCACGGCACCAGCTGTTGAAATTGTGGTTTAACTAATACCCTGATAGGCTGAGGAGCTGGTATGGATAGCTTTTGCTCGAACAACCCGAACTAGAGCTTCACAGATAGTAATGCATTTTTCGCTTGTTAAGCGCCCATCTACCTTGGGTAATTTACCCGGTCAAGAGACCTCCTACATCTAGCACCCCATAGGTGGGCTAATTCGGGCACTTGATCACTGTAAATAAGGACTTTATCATACAAAGCTAAGCCTATTTGAATCAAGATTATAAGACCTTTGTGCATGAAATTGATAATAAGTTGGTTTGATCTCAAAGCTGTTTAATTTCTCAAGATAAAGCTACTAACAATTATATAATCATTGATAACTTACAATCAGGGTATTAGAATGGGGAATCATTTCGTGCTTATGCCATCTATTCGTGTACATTTTCAGGAAAAATTATAGGAGAATTAATTTTTGGAAAATAGGTATATCATAGTTTCATGACAAAAATTCTGAAAATTATGTCGTTCTGAGACTATGATTTGTCAATAAAACAAATTTTTTAATCCCTTTGCCAGAATGTGACAGCGTCCTCATCTTCCTCAATATAAGTTATTTTCAATACGAAGTAATAAATTCTGATTGTATTCAAGGTGCTTTGCAGTCATCAGTATCTATTATATCCATCATCGATTATCTATTATGTAAAGTTAATACTTAAATTTCGTTACTTATCGACCTTCCATCAACAGCAGCTATTTTATTCTACTGCTGCTATCTTTTACAAATCAGCTAATAATGAATTAGGTTAGCCAAATTTACTAGAACATTGACGGTTATCAAATAAATCTCAGGCAATGATATAATATCTTACAGGCTGTATCATGAGTCTACAAGCAGCCTGTCTCCACAACCCTTAAAACAGAAATGACTTTCCTATTTGCTCAGTGTCGAAATGGCCGGGGCAGGGGGGTTGAAGGGGAACCCCTCCCCGTTCCCTGGAAAGTGTCTACTTGGTCCCTCTTACGAAAAAAGTAGTAACTGAAAAATAATAGTATATATATGTATATATATATATATATATATATGTGTGTGTGTGTGTGTGTGTGTGTTGTATTTGTATTGAAAAGTTGAGACGTCAAATGATTATACAGAATTGAAATATGGCAACTCGATTTGTAACATTTATATACTTTTGCTAACAAAGACGGCCCTTTACTGTCTGATTCACTAAGGTTTGAGAATGCTCCGCCCATTTCATAGAAGTTGTAAGAAGAGCAATTCCTTGTCCGTTTTGTCATGGGAACACTAGAGACATCTAACGAAAGATTTCCCCTGAGTGTCGGCGTTCTTTTGATTCTAACTGTACCTATTTCAAGTTGGGTGAGCTGACGGG